>NW_026968657.1:57500-78420 GCF_028390025.1 Pseudophryne corroboree
TCACTACACTACATCCCCCTATAAGCTGCACCAAATCCCCCCATCTGGGAGGCAAAGCGGAGCTTGATACTGCTAACTGAGGGCACAGTGCGATTCTATAGCTTGTACAGTGCACCGCACGCCAGTCGCAGTACTGTGTGGCAAAGAAGAGAGTTTAAGACAGTAGCCGGCATAGAAGAGAACTCAGGTACTGGAGCTCACCCGCACAGCGTCGGAGCCAGCTGTGGGCAGACAGGTGGGTCAGAGACATTGCCAAGGGTGCTGTCTGCTGCCTCACTAGAACAGCACTGCCAGTAAAAAACAAAACTAAAAAACCCCTGTTCCTCTGTAACTTCTTGGCGACTCCTCAAATCCTGCACCCGGGGCGCATGCCCCCTTAGCCCCCCCTAATTACGGCCCTGCATGGAGGTCTGGATTTGGAGTCACACTCAAAACTAAAGTGGAAAAACACACTACAGGCTGATCCAACTTTGATGTAATGTCCTTAAAACAAGTCAAAATGAGGCTCAGTAGTGTGTGTGGCCTCCACGTGCCTGTATGACCTCCCTACAATGCCTGGGCATGCTCCTGATGAGGTGGCGGATGGTCTCCTGAGGGATCTCCTCCCAGACCTGGACTAAAGCATCCGCCAACTCCTGGACAGTCTGTGGTGGATGGAGCGAGACATGATGTCCCAGATGTGCTCAATTGGATTCAGGTCTGGGGAACGGGCGGGCAAGTCCATAGCATCAATGGCTTCGTCTTGCAGGAACTGCTGACACACTCCAGCCACATGAGGTCTAGCATTGTCTAGCATTAGGAGGAACCCAGGGCCAACCGCACCAGCATATGGTCTCACAAGGGGTCTGAGGATCTCATCTCGGTACCTAATGGCAGTCAGGCTACCTCTGGCAAGCATATGGAGGGCTGTGCGGCCCCCCAAAGAAATGCCACCCCACACCATTACTGACCCACTGCCAAACAGGTCATGCTGGAGGATGTTGCAGGCAGCAGAACGTTCTCCTTGGCGTCTCCAGACTCTGTCACGTCTGTCGCATGTGCTCAGTGACAACCTGCTTTCATCTGTGAAGAGCACAGGGCGCCAGTAGCGAATTTGCCAATCTTGGTGTTCTCTGGCAAATGCCAAACGTCCTGCACGGTGTTGGGCTGTAAGCACAACCCCCACCTGTGGACGTCGGGCCCTCATACCACCCTCATGGAGTCTGTTTCTGATCGTTTGAGTAGACACATGCACATTTGTGGCTTGCTGGAGGTCATTTTGCAGGGCTCTGGCAGTGCTCCTCCTGTTCCTCCTTGCACAAAGGCGGAGGTAGCGGTACTGCTGCTGGGTTGTTGCCCTCCTACGGCCTCCTCCAAGTCTCCTGATGTACTGGCCTGTCTCCTGGTAGTGCCTCCATGCTCTGGACACTACGCTGACAGACACAGCAAACCTTCTTGCCACAGCTCGCATTGATGTGCCATCCTGGATGAGCTGCACTACCTGAGCCACTTGTGTGGGTTGTAGACTCCGTCTCATGCTACCACTAGAGTGAAAGCACCGCCAGCTTTCAAAAGTGACCAAAACATCAGCCAGAAAGCATAGGAGCTGAGAAGTGGTCTGTGGTGACCACCTGCAGAACAACTCCTTTATTGGGGGTGTCTTGCTAATTGCCTATAATTTCCACCAGTTGTCTATTCCATTTGCACAACAGCATGTGACATTGATTGTCAATCAGTGTTGCTTCCTAAGTGGACAGTTTGATTTCAGAGAAGTGTGATTGACTTGGAGTTACATTGTGTTGTTTAAGTGTTCACTTTATTTTTTTGAGCAGTGTATATATATATATATGCATATATCAACATAGATCGATCTCAACTAGCACAGGCCTTGTAAATACATTAGAGCTTGGAGAAAATGATCTATGAAGGGTCTGCAAACACATACGAGATTATGGAACAGTAATAAAGCTTAATTAAACATCGCCTTATGTAATGCTGCGTGATTACTGAATACATTTGATACTCTGAAGCAGCAGTGCCGTGCGTGCAGGCCTGACGATAGGGGGGTTCAAAGGGGACACCCGTCCCGGTGCCCGTCGTTGTGAGGGGCCCCAAGGTCCAGTGGGGGCAGCATGTCATAATAAATGTAAATAATTCTGTAACTCGCGGCACTGCACCAGCCGCGTGCAGGCCGCTGTATGGTGAAGATTTTTTTTTTTGCGGCGGTAGCGGCGGCAGCCCCCGAACCGTGTGGTCACCCCCTCAGAGCACTGCTGTCAGCCGGAGCCAGCCAGTCCCCGGCCGTGCGGTGTGCTGTACAGTGCTCTGACGTTGCACCAGTCACACAGCAGGACGCTGGTCCTCACCGCTCGCCTCCCTCTCCCTGTCTCTGCTGTGTGTGGAGCCGGAGCGCCAAGCGGGAGCGGCCCGGGACAGTACTGCAGGACTCTGAGCCTGGTCAAGTAGCAGCGCCGGCGGCGGTGTGTTGCTGCTGCTATGGCTCTCCAGCTCCAGAATGTTTAGGGATTTGGGTTTGGGGCTTTGGGACTGGTTTGGGGCGGGCTGTGGGCGGGCACATTCTGCACATATGGATGCACGTCAGAGGAGATCAGAGCAGACTTGTCTGTGTGTGCTGGTGACTGGTCTTTCAGGCTCAGCTGCTGCAGCACAGAATGCCTGGCCATTGTGTGTCTGGGAATCTCCATTTTGGAAAGGGACGATCCCATTATATAAGTATTGTATTAGGCAGGCGGGGTTGGGTTCAGGTGACCGGTGTCTGCATTCCGGCTGCCGGGATCATAACTACAGCCCTGGGAGGTGCAAGTGACGGTCGTGGGGAAGAACATAGGGGGTCATTCCGAACCGATCGCACGCTGCACTTCTCCGCAGCCGTGCGATTGGGTCGGAACTGCGCATGTGCGGCGGTTGCATTGCACAGGCGTATCGTTGCCCGGCGATGGTCGTCGCCGGGCAGCAACAGCGCGTACGAACAAAAGCGGTTGCATCGGCGACTGCAAGAAGATTGACAGGAGGAAGGTGTTCCGGGGCATCTTTCTGGGAGTGGTGCGGCGAACACAGGCGTTTCCAGGCGTTTGGAGGACGGATGTCTGACGTCAATTCCGGGACCTGCAACGCTGGAGCCGTCACACAGGGTAAGTAGGTCTGACCCTGGTCTTGTTTTGCAGGAAACTTTTTTTGCATAGCGGGGCTGCACAAGTGATCGCAGAAATACACTCCCCCATAGGCAGCGTCTATCTGATCGCACGGCCTGCAAAAAGTTGCTACCTGCGATCAACTCGGAATGACCCTCATAGTGCAGACAATGTTTTTAGGGGGGGGGGCGCAGAGATATTAGTGTAATGGGCCCCTGAGATTTCTGTTGCCGGCCCTGCGTGCGTGGTATTTGTTTTATGAATACTCTATGGAACACATGTAATGTACAGCAAAGGCACGCTGCCAGTTGAATATTTATTCCATTGAGTGCCGGACCACCGTTGGTACTTATATATACTGTATGTATATATATATATATATATATATATATATATATATAAACTCTTCCAAATAAGGCACTCCACGTTCTTTCTTCAGAAATAATAACAGCTCACTGCTGGGCTTGTAACTGCAACGTTTCGGATTTAATATCCTTTGTCAAGCATTACCATCATCACAAAAACAGACAATACATTACATTTAAATACCCTTACCTCTCACCATGCCTCCGCGTCCTCCCTCCCGTATCCGGTCACGTCACTCCACCTTCCGGGTCCGCCACAGTATCCCCACCGCTACCAATCACCGTGCATTACCATGGCAACCCACGATCGTTGACGGAAACGCCAGCTACCATGTTCTCTGCACAGCTATCCTGCGTGTATGATACCTGGCAGTATCCATAAGGCTGGTGAATGTTCCGTTCACCAAACGGGATTAGAAGATTCGAGGAGAAGAATGAGGACACCCGTGAATGTACAAATACATCTGTGAAATAAAAACAAGTACAAAACATAAACAATTAAAAATTCACAAATGCTATACCTTCCTAACAGCTATCAATTAAGTATTATGAACACAGCCTCCAAAGCATATCACAAAAAAACGCTCAAGTTTAGTTGGTCATTAAGTCCTTTCGGTTTTACCGTATCTAACAGGTGGATCCACTTAGCTTCACATTGTAGCAACTTTTTGTGCCTATCACCCTGTCTCCCATCATCCGGAATGTGATCAATAATCATATGATGCAAATTGGCCATACTATGTCTGGCCTCTTTAAAATGTCTGGCAATGGGTTGTTCCGAACCCTTGCCCGCCAATGATGCTCGTATAGCGGACCTATGTAGGGCCATACGTTCACGACATGTTCGTATGGTTTTCCCCACATAGCACAGTCCGCAGGGACATTTAATCAAGTAAATAATAAACGAACTTGTGCAAGTAAGGGCATATCTGATTCCATACCTGCGACCTGTATGAGGGTGGAAAAAATATTTCCCAGTTGTCATGTGACTGCAGGTAGTGCAGCCTGTACATTTATAACATCCATTACCCCGTCTACTTGTTCCATCTATTGCTTGTAATTGTTTAGTGATGTCAGCATGCACTACCCAGTCACGTATGTTTTTGCCCCTCTGATAACAGTGTCTGATCTTAGAGTACTTGAGACTTTTGATGTCATTTTGAATTACTGGCCATAGATCTGTACTGCTTTTTCTGATTTTATTATGCGCAGTAGTATATCTATGAGCCCAATTCAACGTGTCTTTAGATGTAGTTAAGGACTTTTTAACAAGGGTGCTATCCCTAGACTGTCCTTGCGCTTTAATTTTCGCTTTTCTGATGACATCATCCCGATACCCTCTTTCTTTAAATTTCTCTGACATCATGTTGAGATTATGCTCAAGTACCCGTTCATCACTTGTAATCCTCCTCACCCTCAAAAATTGAGAGTAAGGAAGACTATTGATGGTGGCCTGCGGGTGAAAGCTATCTGCTCTTAGCAGTGTGTTCCTATCTGTTTCCTTGATGAAAATATCAGTGTGTATTTTCCTATCACTGCAAAGACTGATTGTTACATCAAGGTATGAAATCTTTTCGCAACTGATGGTGTATGTGAACTTAATTGGACAGTTTAAACCATTAATGTGCTCAATCAGTTCCTGTAATTCAGTATATGTTCCCCTCCAAAACAAAATCACGTCATCGATATAGCGTTTAAAAAACACTATTCGATCCCTCACGTCTCGGTTAAAGAACAAGGATTTCTCCAGCACCGACATAAAAGTATTAGCATACACCGGGGCCACAGGGGACCCCATGGCACACCCAGAGCGTTGGTTATAATAATGCCCATTGTAATAAAAGTAATTGCGCTTCAAAACCAATTCTAATAGTACAAGAAAAAATTCTAAATCCGGGCCTTCGTACAACTCGTTCTCCCTTAATAAGGACCTCACCGCCTCTAAACCCCCCAGCCTTATGGATACTGCCAGGTATCATACACGCAGGATAGCTGTGCAGAGAACATGGTAGCTGGCGTTTCCGTCAACGATCGTGGGTTGCCATGGTAATGCACGGTGATTGGTAGCGGTGGGGATACTGTGGCGGACCCGGAAGGTGGAGTGACGTGACCGGATACGGGAGGGAGGACGCGGAGGCATGGTGAGAGGTAAGGGTATTTAAATGTAATGTATTGTCTGTTTTTGTGATGATGGTAATGCTTGACAAAGGATATTAAATCCGAAACGTTGCAGTTACAAGCCCAGCAGTGAGCTGTTATTATTTCTGAAGAAAGACCGTGGAGTGCCTTATTTGGAAGAGTTTGTATGACATCATAAAGAGCACCGCGGCAGCTGCATTGAAGTGAGAGTGCCGGTTGATAGCCTGTATATATATATATATATATATACACACTGTGTGAGAGAGAGGAAGGGTAACTGTAACATGTCACCATTAATAGACTGTTATATGATCTCCGGTGGACAGAGTACTATGAAGTTGATCTATAATGTATTTGGGTGACCCGTACATCATTTACTGTTATGTTGTTCCGTCATTGTGACTAGTGTTATTATAAGTAGCACTGGTGTATTTATAGTGTTATTAAAAGTAGCACTGGTGTATTTATAGTGTTATTATAAGTAGCACTGGTGTATTTATAGTGTTATTATAAGTAGCACTGGTGTATTTATAGTGTTATTATAAGTAGCACTGGTGTATTTATAGTGTTATTATAAGTAGCACTGGTGTATTTATAGTGTTATTATAAGTAGCACTGGTGTATTTATAGTGTTATTATAAGTAGCATTGGTATATTTATAGTGTTATTATACGTAGCACTGGTGTATAGTGTTATTATAAGTAGCACTGGTGTATTTATAGTGTTATTATAAGTAGCACTGGTGTATTTATAGTGTTATTATACGTAGCACTGGTATATTTATAGTGTTATTATACGTAGCACTGGTGTATTTATAGTGTTATTATAAGTAGCACTGGTGTATTTATAGTGTTATTATAAGTAGCACAGGTGTATTTATAGTGTTATTATACGTAGCACTGGTGTATTTATAGTGTTATTATAAGTAGCACTGGTATATTTATAGTGTTATTATAAGTAGCATTGGTGTATTTATAGTGTTATTATAAGTAGCACTGGTGTATTTATAGTGTTATTATAAGTAGCACTGGTGTATTTATAGTGTTATTATAAGTAGCACTGGTGTATTTATAGTGTTATTATAAGTAGCACTGGTGTATTTATAGTGTAATTATAAGTAGCACTGGTATATTTATAGTGTTATTATACGTAGCACTGGTGTATAGTGTTATTATAAGTAGCACTGGTGTATTTATAGTGTTATTATAAGTAGCACTGGTGTATTTATAGTGTTATTATACGTAGCACTGGTATATTTATAGTGTTATTATACGTAGCACTGGTGTATTTATAGTGTTATTATAAGTAGCACTGGTGTATTTATAGTGTTATTATAAGTAGCACAGGTGTATTTATAGTGTTATTATACGTAGCACTGGTGTATTTATAGTGTTATTATAAGTAGCACTGGTATATTTATAGTGTTATTATAAGTAGCACTGGTGTATTTATAGTGTTATTATAAGTAGCACTGGTGTATTTATAGTGTTATTATAAGTAACACTGGTGTATTTATAGTGTTATTATAAGTAGCACTGGTGTATTTATAGTGTTATTATACGTAGCACTGGTGTATTTATAGTGTTATTATAAGTAGCACTGGTGTATTTATAGTGTTATTATAAGTAGCACTGGTGTATTTATTGTGTTATTATAAGTAGCACTGGTGTATTTATAGTGTTATTATACGTAGCACTGGTGTATTTATAGTGTTATTATAAGTAGCACTGGTGTATTTATAGTGTTATTATAAGTAGCAATGGTGTTTTTATTGTGTTATTATATGTAGCACTGGTATTTATTGTGTTATTATAAGTAGCACTGGTGTATTTATAGTGTTATTATAAGTAGCACTGGTGTATTTATAGTGTTATTATACGTAGCACTGGTGTATTTATAGTGTTATTATAAGTAGCACTGGTGTATTTATGGTGTTATTATACGTAGCACTGGTGTATTTATTGTGTTATTATAAGTAGCACTGGTGTATTTATAGTGTTATTATAAGTAGCACTGGTGTATTTATAGTGTTATTATACGTAGCACTGGTGTATTTATAGTGTTATTATAAGTAGCACTGGTGTATTTATAGTGTTCTTATAAGTAGCAATGGTGTATTTATAGTGTTATTATATGTAGCACTGGTGTATTTATTGTGTTATTATAAGTAGCACTGGTGTATTTATAGTGTTATTATATGTAGCACTGGTGTATTTATTGTGTTATTATAAGTAGCACTGGTGTATTTATAGTGTTATTATACGTAGCACTGGTGTATTTATAGTGTTATTATAAGTAGCACTGGTGTATTTATAGTGTTATTATAAGTAGCACTGGTGTATTTATAGTGTTATTATAAGTAGCACTGGTGTATTTATAGTGTTATTATAAGTAGCACTGGTGTATTTATAGTGTTATTATACGTAGCACTGGTGTATTTATAGTGTTATTATAAGTAGCACTGGTGTATTTATAGTGTTATTATAAGTAGCACTGGTGTATTTATAGTGTTATTATACGTAGCACTGGTGTATTTATAGTGTTATTATAAGTAGCACTGGTGTATTTATAGTGTTATTATACGTAGCACTGGTGTATTTATAGTGTTATTATGAGTAGCACTGGTGTATTTATAGTGTTATTATAAGTAGCACTCGTGTATTTATAGTGTTATTATACGTAGCACTCGTGTATTTATAGTGTTATTATAAGTAGCACTGGTGTATTTATTGTGTTATTATAAGTAGCACTGGTGTATTTATAGTGTTATTATACGTAGCACTGGTGTATTTATAGTGTTATTATAAGTAGCACTGGTGTATTTATAGTGTTATTATAAGTAGCACTGGTGTATTTATAGTGTTATTATAATTTATAGTGTTATTATACGTAGCTCTGGGGTATTTATAGTGTTATTATAAGTAGCACTGGTGTATTTATAGTGTTATTATACGTAGCACTGGTGTATTTATTGTGTTATTATAAGTAGCACTGGTGTATTTATAGTGATATTATAAGTAGCACTGGTGTATTTATAGTGTTATTATAAGTAGCACTGGTGTATTTATAGTGTTGTTATAAGTAGCACTGGTGTATTTATAGTGTTGTTATAAGTAGCGCTGGTGTATTTATAGTGTTATTATACATAGCACTGGTGTATTTATTGTGTTATATAAGTAGCACTGGTGTATTTATAGTGTTATTATAAGTAGTGCTGGTGTATTTATAGTGTTATTATACGTAGCACTGGTGTATTTATTGTGTTATTATAAGTAGTACTGGTGTATTTATAGTGTTATTATAAGTAGCACTGGTGTAATTATAGTGTTATTATAAGTAGCACTGGTGTATTTATAGTGTTAATATACGTAGCACTGGTGTATTTATAGTGTTATTATAAGTAGCACTGGTGTATTTATAGTGTTATTATAATTTATAGTGTTATTATACGTAGCTCTGGGGTATTTATAGTGTTATTATAAGTAGCACTGGTGTATTTATAGTGTTATTATATGTAGCACTGGTGTATTTATTGTGTTATTATAAGTAGCACTGGTGTATTTATAGTGATATTATAAGTAGCACTGGTGTATTTATAGTGTTATTATAAGTAGCACTGGTGTATTTATAGTGTTGTTATAAGTAGCACTGGTGTATTTATAGTGTTGTTATAAGTAGCGCTGGTGTATTTATAGTGTTATTATACATAGCACTGGTGTATTTATTGTGTTATATAAGTAGCACTGGTGTATTTATAGTGTTATTATAAGTAGCGCTGGTGTATTTATAGTGTTATTATACGTAGCACTAGTGTATTTATAGTGTTATTATAAGTAGTACTGGTGTATTTATAGTGTTATTATAAGTAGCACTGGTGTAATTATAGTGTTATTATAAGTAGCACTGGTGTATTTATAGTGTTAATATACGTAGCACTGGTGTATTTATAGTGTTATTATTAGTAGCACTGGTGTATTTATTATGTTATTATACGTAGCACTGGTGTATTTATAGTGTTATTATAAGTAGCACTGGTGTATTTATAGTGTTATTATAAGTAGCACTGGTGTATTTATAGTGTTATATTATAAGTAGCACTGGTGTATTTATAGTGTTATTATACGTAGCACTGGTGTATTTATAGTGTTATTATAAGTAGCACTGGTGTATTTATAGTGTTATTATACGTAGCACTGGTGTATTTATAGTGTTATTATACGTAGCACTGGTGTATTTATAGTGTTATTATACGTAGCACTGGTGTATTTATTATGTTATTATAAGTAGCACTGGTGTATTTATAGTGTTATTATACGTAGCACTGGTGTATTTATAGTGTTATTATACGTAGCACTGGTGTATTTATAGTGTTATTATATGTAGCACTGGTGTATTTATTATGTTATTATAAGTAGCACTTGTGTATTTATAGTGTTATTATACGTAGCACTGGTGTATTTATAGTGTTATTATAAGTAGCACTGGTGTATTTATAGTGTTATTATAAGTAGCACTGGTGTGTTTATAGTGTTATTATACGTAGCACTGGTGTATTTATAGTGTTATTATACGTAGCACTGGTGTATTTATAGTGTTATTATACGTAGCACTGGTGTATTTATTATGTTATTATAAGTAGCACTGGTGTGTTTATAGTGTTATTATACATAGCACTGGTGTATTTATAGTGTTATTATAAGTAGCGCTGGTGTATTTATAGTGTTATTATACGTAGCACTGGTGTATTTATAGTGTTATTATACGTAGCACTGGTGTATTTATAGTGGGTGCAGTGTGTGCCGTGACTCCAGTGGGGCCCACACCGCACACGTTGCACTCATTTCTTGAGTACTTATCACTCCGGAGTCCCATGCCTATTGAAGCAGCACTGCCAAAATCACCTGGAAAATGTCCGCAGCACCATATTCCCGGAGATCTGTGCGTGCGCATTAGAGCCTGAGCCCCCTAGTGCTCAGACTCTCCAAGGAGGAGGAGGTGGCGGCTGCACACAGGTCTCCTCCTCCTGTAGATCGCCCCTGTACTAGGCCTGATAGACAAGAGACGGTCCTCTAGCTACACAGTGCTGTATACGCTTCAGCCCTTCTTACATAGGGATCATTACCCGACGCAGTTCAGTATAATGAGAATATGTGCTCTCCGCACTGTCGGGGGTAATTCTGAGTTGATCGCAGCAGGATCTTTGTTAGCAATTGGGCAAAACCATGTGCACTGCAGGGGAGGCAGATATAACATGTGCAGAGAGAGTTAGATTTGGGTGTGGTGTGTTCAATCTGCAATCTACATTGCAGTGTAAAATAAAGCAGCCAGTATTTACCCTGCACAGAAACAAAATAACCCACCCAAATCTAACTCTCTCTGCACATGTTATATCTGCCTCCCCTGCAGTGCACATGATTTTGCCCAACTGCTAAAAAAAATCCTGCTGCGATCAACTTGGAATTACCCCCTGTCACCCACAGTCAGGGATGCTATAGATGGCTGGAGGCACTATTGTGTGGAGGCTGCTGGGCCGGCTCTAACCTGGGGAGAGAGGCGGGTAAAGGTGATCCCCGGTTATATGATGTTTCTGTGGGTGTGGCCATGCTGGTTACTCTCTGTTAGTGGGTGTGGCCATGTGTGATGTGTGTCACTGGGTGTGGCTGTACTGATGTGCATCAGTGGGTGTGCCATGCTGGTTACTCTCAGTGGGTGTGGCCATGCTGATGTTTATCAGTGGGCGTGGCCATGCGGTTATCTTCCAGTGGGTGTGGCCATGCTGATGTGTGTCAGTGGGTTTGGTCATGCTGTCATCTTCCAGTGGGTGTGGCCATATTGGTGTGTGTCAGTGGGTGTGGCCATGCTCATGTGTGCCAGTGGGTGTGGCCATGCTCATGTGTGTCAGTGGGTGTGGCCCTTCGGGGATCATCCCTCCACCAATTGGTGAGGGAGCCCACTCGGAAAGACGCAATATTAGACTTAATACTTACAAATGGAGACAGAATATCTAAGTGGGTGAAAACCTGGGATCCAGTGATCATCAAGCAGTATAGTATACAGTATATAATATATATATATATCGTATATAGTATGGTTCAGCATAAAGACAGAGACTGACTCGTCCCATACAAAAACAAAGGTGCTGGATCTTAGGAAGGCTGATTTTGTAGGGCTGGGAGATGTGTAAGTGATTCTTTGGCAGAGTGGAGGAACTTGGAAACAGTGCAGGAGAGGTGGGAAACATTACAAAGTGCAATATTAAAGGCAACAGACCTTTGTATCAAAACTGTTAGGAAAAACACAAGGAAAAGGAAGCCAGTGTGGTGTGCGACAGAAGTAGCAAATATTGTGAAAGAAAAAAAGATGGCTTTTAGGAAATATAAGCACACAAATAATGAAGACAAAGGGATATATCTTGTTAGACAGAAGGATACTAAGAAGGTAATCAGATGTGCAAAGGCACAAGCTGAGGAGAAAATGGCCCAGTCAGTGGGTAAAGGAGGCAAAACTTTTTAGATATATAAGTGAAAGGAGAAAAACAAAAGGCGGAATAATAAAACTAAAGACAGAGATTGAGACGTTTTAATGTAAGTAAATATAAATCCCTGGTTCTTGGCGTTACCTGAGGAGCACCCGCAGCAGATATGGTAAGAAGTGACAGGTCTAGTATTGTAGTTTATTAAACTCTACACACTGGAGGTACAATCTACATTTTGATCCGATTGTCCATTTGGGTATTATCGTTCCCGCAATGCAAGCCACGCATCGGTAATGACGTCATTATGTCACCCCCTGTTCATCCCATTAGGGGAGGTTTATTAACATTCTAATTACATCGTTTTCCTATGTCCCACCTGAAGAATATCCGTGTTACATCTCATCTTTCTAACATACCGGGAAGAGAATTAGTGATGAGTGAGTGAGTGAGTGAGTGAGTGAGTGAGTGCGTGCGTGAGGGTTTTCACATTTATATAAAGTATATATATATATATATATATATAGAGAGAGATTTCCTACCTTTACACGTATTGTGTGACTCTGTGGGTGAATGTGGTACCACTGTAATATATGTTAATTCCTACCTATACACATATTGTGTGACTCTGTGGGTGAAGGTGGTACCACTGTAATATATGTTATTTCCTACCTATATACATATTGTGTGACTCTGTGGGTGAATGTGGTACCACTGTAATATATGTTATTTCCTACCTATACACATATTGTGTGACTCTGTGGGTGAAGGTGGTACCACTGTAAAATATATTATTTCCTACCTATACACATATTGTGTGACTCTGTGGGTGAATGTGGTACCACTGTAATATATGTTATTTCCTACCTATACACATATTGTGTGACTCTGTGGGTGAAGGTGGTACCACTGTAATATATTATTATTTCCTACCTATACATATATTGTGTGACTCTGTGGGTGAAGGTGGTACCACTGTAATATATTATTATTTCCTACCTATACACATATTGTGTGACTCTGTGGGTGAAGGTGGTACCACTGTAATATATATTATTTCCTACCTATACACATATTGTGTGGCTCTGTGGGTAAGTGTAGTACCACTGTAATATATGTTATTTCCTACCTATACACATATTGTGTGACTCTGTGGGTGAATGTGGTACCACTGTAATATATGTTATTTCCTACCTATACACATATTGTGTGACTCTGTGGGTGAAGGTGGTACCACTGTAATATATGTTATTTCCTACCTATACACATATTGTGTGACTCTGTGGGTGAAGGTGGTACCACTGTAATATATTTTATTTCCTACCTATACACGTATTGTGTGGCTCTGTGGGTGAAGGTGGTACCACTGTAATATATTTTATTTCCTACCTATACATGTATTGTGTGACTCTGGGTGAAGGTGATACAACTGTAATATATGTTATTTTCTACCTATACACGTATTGTGTGGCTCTGTGGGTGAAGGTGGTACCACTGTAATATATTATTATTTCCTACCTATACACGTATTGTGTGACTCTGTGGGTGAAGGTGGTACTACTGTAATATATGTTATTTCCTACCTATACACATATTGTGTGGCTCTGTTGGTGAAGGTGGTACCACTGTAATATGTTTTATTTCCTACCTATACACGTATTGTGTGACTCTGTGGGTGAAGGTGGTACCACTGTAATATATTTTATTTCCTACCTATACACATATTGTGTGACTCTGTGGGTGAAGGTGGTACCACTTTAATATATTATTATTTCCTACCTATACACATATTGTGTGGCTCTGTGGGTGAAGGTGGTACCACTGTAATATGTTTTATTTCCTACCTATACACATATTCTGTGGCTCTGTGGGTGAATGTAGTACCACTGTAAAATATGTTATTTCCTACCTATACACATATTGTGTGACTCTGTGGGTGAATGTGGTACCACTGTAATATATGTTATTTCCTACCTATACACATATTGTGTGACTCTGTGGGTGAAGGTGGTACCACTGTAATATATGTTATTTCCTACCTATACACATATTGTGTGACTCTGTGGGTGAAGGTGGTACCACTGTAATATATTATTATTTCCTACCTATACACATATTGTGTGACTCTGTGGGTGAATGTGGTACCACTGTAATATATGTTATTTCCTACCTATACACCTATTGTGTGACTCTGTGGGTGAAGGTGGTACCACTGTAATATGTTTTATTTCCTACCTATACACGTATTGTGTGACTCTGTGGGTGAAGGTGGTACCACTGTAATATATTTTATTTCCTACCTATACACATATTGTGTGACTCTGTGGGTGAAGGTGGTACCACTTTAATATATTATTTTTTCCTACCTATACACATATTGTGTGGCTCTGTGGGTGAAGGTGGTACCACTGTAATATGTTTTATTTCCTACCTTTACACGTATTGTGTGACTCTGTGGGTGAATGTGGTATCACTGTAATATATGTTAATTCCTACCTATACACATATTGTGTGACTCTGTGGGTGAAGGTGGTACCACTGTAAAATATATTATTTCCTACCTATAAACATATTGTGTGACTCTGTGGGTGAATGTGGTACCACTGTAATATATGTTATTTCCTACCTATACACATATTGTGTAACTCTGTGGGTGAATGTGGTACCACTGTAATATATGTTATTTCCTACCTATACACATATTGTGTGACTCTGTGGGTGAAGGTGGTACCACTGTAATATATTATTATTTCCTACCTATACATATATTGTGTGACTCTGTGGGTGAAGGTGGTACCACTGTAATATATTATTATTTCCTACCTATACATATATTGTGTGACTCTGTGGGTGAATGTGGTACCACTGTAATATATGTTATTTCCTACCTATACACATATTGTGTGACTCTGTGGGTGAAGGTTGTACCACTGTAATATATGTTATTTCCTACCTATACACATATTGTGTGACTCTGTGGGTGAAGGTGGTACCACTGTAATATATTTTATTTCCTACCTATACACGTATTGTGTGGCTCTGTGGGTGAAGGTGGTACCACTGTAATATATTTTATTTCCTACCTATACATGTATTGTGTGACTCTGGGTGAAGGTGATACAACTGTAATATATGTTATTTTCTACCTATACACGTATTGTGTGGCTCTGTGGGTGAAGGTGGTATCACTGTAATATATTATTATTTCCTACCTATACACGTATTGTGTGACTCTGTGGGTGAAGGTGGTACCACTGTAATATATGTTATTTCCTACCTATACACATATTGTGTGGCTCTGTGGGTGAAGGTGGTACCACTGTAATATGTTTTATTTCCTACCTATACACGTATTGTGTGACTCTGTGGGTGAAGGTGGTACCACTGTAATATATTTTATTTCCTACCTATACACATATTGTGTGACTCTGTGGGTGAAGGTGGTACCACTTTAATATATTATTATTTCCTACCTATACACATATTGTGTGGCTCTGTGGGTGAAGGTGGTACCACTGTAATATGTTTTATTTCCTACCTATACACATATTGTGTGACTCTGTGGGTGAAGGTGGTACCACTGTAATATATATTATTTCCTACCTATACACATATTGTGTAACTCTGTGGGTGAAGGTGGTACCACTGTAATATATTTTATTTCCTACCTATACACGTATTGTGTGACTCTCGGTGAAGGTGGTACCACTGTAATATATGTTATTTCCTACCTATACACATATTGTGTGACTCTGTGGGTGAAGGTGATACCACTGTAATATATGTTATTTCCTACCTATACACATATTGTGTGACTCTGTGGGTGAAGGTGGTACCACTGTAATATATGTTATTTCCTACCTATACACATATTGTGTGGCTCTGTGGGTGAAGGTGGTACCACTGTAATATGTTTTATTTCCTACCTATGCACATATTGTGTGACTCTGTGGGTGAAGGTGGTACCACTGTAATATATGTTATTTCCTACCTATACACATATTGTGTGGCTCTGTGGGTGAAGGTGGTACCACTGTAATATATTTTATTTCCTACCTATACACGAATTGTGTGACTCTGGGTGAAGGTGGTACCACTGTAATATATGTTATTTCCTACCTATACACATATTGTGTGACTCTGTGGGTGAAGGTGGTACCACTGTAATATATGTTATTTCCTACCTATACACTTATTGTGTGGCTCTGTGGGTGAAGGTGGTACCACTGTAATATGTTTTATTTCCTACCTATACACGTATTGTGTGACTCTGTGGGTGAAGGTGGTACCACTGTAATATATTTTTTCCTACCTATACATGTATTATGTGACTCTGTGGGTGAATGTGGTACCACTGTAATATATATTATTTCCTACCTATACACGTATTATGTGACTCTGGGTGAAGGTGGTACCACTGTAATATATTTTATTTCCTACCTATACATGTATTCTGTGACTGTGGGTGAAGGTGGTACCACTGTAATATATGTTATTTCCTACCTATACACATATTGTGTGGCTCTGTGGGTGAAGGTGGTACCACTGTAATATATTATTATTTCCTACCTATACACATATTGTGTGACTCTGTGGGTGAAGGTGGTACCACTGTAATATATTATTATTTCCTACCTATACACGTATTGTGTGACTCTGTGGGTGAAGGTGGTACCACTGTAATATATTATTATTTCCTACCTATACACCTATTGTGTGGCTCTGTGGGTGAAGGTGGTACCACTGTAATATATTTTATTTCCTACCTATACACGTATTGTGTGACTCTGTGGGTGAAGGTGGTACAACTGTAATATATGTTATTTCCTACCTATACACGTATTGTGTGACTCTGTGGGTGAAGGTGGTACCACTGTTATATATATTATTTCCTACCTATACACATATTGTGTGACTCTGTGGGTGAAGGTGGTACCACTGTAATATATATTATTTCCTACCTATACACATATTGTGTGACTCTGTGGGTGAAGGTGGTACCACTGTAATATATGTTATTTCCTACCTATACACATATTGTGTGGCTCTGTGGGTGAAGGTGGTACCACTGTAATATATTTTATTTCCTACCTATACACGTATTGTGTGACTCTGGGTGAAGGTGGTACCACTGTAATATATGTTATTTCCTACCTATACACATATTGTGTGACTGACTCTGTGGGTGAAGGTGATACCACTGTATTATATGTTATTTCCTACCTATACACATATTGTGTGGCTCTGTGGGTGAAGGTGGTACCACTGTAATATATGTTATTTCCTACCTATACACATATTGTGTGACTCTGTGGGTGAAGGTGGTACCACTGTAATATATGTTATTTCCTACCTATACACATATTGTGTGTCTCTGTGGGTGAAGGTGGTACCACTGTAATGTGTTTTATTTCCTACCTATACACGTATTGTGTGACTCTGTGGGTGAAGGTGGTACCACTGTAATATATTTTTTTCCTACCTATACACGTATTATGTGACTCTGGGTGAAGGTGGTACCACTGTAATATATTTTATTTCCTACCTATACACGTATTGTGTGACTGTGGGTGAAGGTGGTACCACTGTAATATATGTTATTTCCTACCTTTACACATATTGTGTGGCTCTGTGGGTGAAGGTGGTACCACTGTAATATATTATTATTTCCTACCTATACACATATTGTGTGACTCTGTGGGTGAAGGTGGTACCACTGTAATATATTATTATTTCCTACCTATACACGTATTGTGTGACTCTGTGGGTGAAGGTGGTACCACTGTAATATATATTATTTCCTACCTATACACGTATTGTGTGGCTCTGTGGGTGAAGGTGGTACTACTGTAATATATGTTATTTCCTACCTATACACGTATTGTGTGACTCTGTGGGTGAAGGTGGTACCACTGTTATATATATTAATTCCTACCTATACACGTATTATGTGACTCTGGGTGAAGGTGGTACCACTGTAATATATTTTATTTCCTACCTATACACGTATTGTGTGACTGTGGGTGAAGGTGGTACCACTGTAATATATGTTATTTCCTACCTTTACACATATTGTGTGGCTCTGTGGGTGAAGGTGGTACCACTGTAATATATTATTATTTCCTACCTATACACATATTGTGTGACTCTGTGGGTGAAGGTGGTACCACTGTAATATATTATTATTTCCTACCTATACACGTATTGTGTGACTCTGTGGGTGAAGGTGGTACCACTGTAATATATATTATTTCCTACCTATACACGTATTGTGTGGCTCTGTGGGTGAAGGTGGTACTACTGTAATATATGTTATTTCCTACCTATACACGTATTGTGTGACTCTGTGGGTGAAGGTGGTACCACTGTTATATATATTAATTCCTACCTATACACATATTATGTGACTCTGTGGGTGAAGGTGGTACCACTGTAATATATATTATTTCCTACCTATACATATATTGTGTGACGCTGTGGGTGAAGGTGGTACCACTGTAATATAGGTTATTTCCTACCTATACACGTATTGTGTGACTCTGTGGGTGAAGGTGGTACCACTGTTATATATATTATTTCCTACCTATACACATATTGTGTGACTCTGTGGGTGAAGGTGGTACCACTGTAATATATATTATTTCCTACCTATACACGTATTGTGTGACTCTGTGGGTGAAGGTGGTACCACTGTAATATATATTATTTCCTACCTATACACGTATTGTGTGACTCTGTGGGTGAAGGTGGTACCACTGTAATATATGTTATTTCCTACCTATACACATATTGTGTGACTCTGTGGGTGAAGGTGGTACCACTGTAATATATATTATTTCCTACCTATACACATATTGTGTGACTCTGTGGGTGAAGGTGGTACCACTGTAATATATATTATTTCCTACCTATACATATATTGTGTGGCTCTGTGGGTGAAGGTGATACCACTGTAATATATGTTATTTCCTACCTATACACGTATTGTGTGACTCTGTGGTTGATGGTGGTACCACTGTAATATATATTATTTCCTACCTATACACATATTGTGTGACTCTGTGGGTGAAGGTGTGACCACTGTAATATATATTTTCTCTAACGTCCTAGAGGATGCTGGGGACTCCGTAAGGACCATGGGGATAGACGGGCTCCGCAGGAGACATGGGCACTTTAAGAAAGACTTTGACTCTGGGTGTGCACTAGCTCCTCCCTCTATGCCCCTCCTCCAGACCTCAGTTTGATACTGTGCCCAGTAGAGACTGGGTGCTTACAGGGAGCTCTCCTGAGTTTCCTGTCAGAAAGTATATTAGTTAGGTTTTTTATTTTCAGGAAACCTGCTGGCAACAGACTCCCTGCATCGAGGGACTGAGGAGAGAGAAACAGACCTACTTCTGTGAGTTTCAAGGTCTTGTTTCTTAGGCTACTGGACACCATTAGCTCCAGAGGGAGTCGGAACACAGGTTCGCCCTGGACGTTCGACCCAGAGCCGCGCCGCTGTCCTCCTCACAGAGCCAGAAGAAAGAAGCCGGGTGAGTATGAGAAGAAAGAAGGCTTCAAAAGGCGGCAGAAGACTTTGTGAGCTTCACTTAGGTAACGCACAGCACTGCAGCTTTGCGCCATTGCTCCTATACACCTCACATACTCCGGTCACTGTAAGGGTGCAGGGCGCAGGGGGGGGGGGGGGGGGGGGGGGGGCGCCCTGGGCAGCAATATAAACCTCTTATTTGGCAAAAGAGATATATATATACAGCTGGACACTGTATATATGCATGAGCCCCCACCAATTTTACACTTTTAGCGGGACTGAGGGGGCGGGGCTTCTCCCTCAGCACTCACCAGCACCATGTTTTTCTCCACAGCACCGCTGAGAGGAAGCTCCCCGGACTCTCCCCTGCTTACACCACGGTAGAAGAGAGGGTTTTAAAGAAGAGGGGGGGCACATAATTCGGCGCAGATAATAACAGCGCTACGGGGTAAACATTAAATTGCTGTGTTTTTTTCTGGGTCATATATCGCTGGGGTGTGTGCTGGCATACTCTCTCTCTCTGTCTCTCCAAAGGGCCTTATGGGGGAATTATCTTCAGATGAGCATTCCCTGAGTGTGTGGTGTGTCAGTACGTGTGTGTCGACATGTCTGAGGTAAAAGGCTCTCCTAAGGAGGAGATGGAGCAAATGTGTGTGTGTGTGTGTGTGTGTGTGTGTGTGGTGTCTCCGTCGACAACGCCGACGCCTGATTGGATATGTGAAATTAAGTGCTAAAATGGATTATTACACAAAAGATTAGAGAACAGACAGGGAATCTACCCATGTCTGTCCCTATGTCGCAGAGACCTTCAGAGTCTCACAAAGCTCACTATCCAAAATAATAGACACTGATATCGACACGGAGTCTGACTCCAGTGTCGACTACGATAATGCAAAGTTACAGCCAAGAGGGCTAAAAGATATTCAATATATGATTATTGTAATAAAAGATGATTTGCATATCACTGATGACTCATCTGTCCCTGACACGAGAGTACACATGTTAAGGGGAAGAAAGCTGAGATAAATTTCCCTCCTCTCATGAGGAAAAAGAGCGGGAATCTCCAGACAAGAGACTGCAGCTTCCCACAAAGAATTCTCAGGCTGTATCCTTTCCCTACTAGGGCCAGGATACGATGGGAATCTTCCCCTAGGGTGGACAAAGCAATGTCACGTTTACCCAAAAGGTAGCGCTGACTTAACAGCTATCCTCAGGGATCCTGCAGATAGCGTGCAGTACAAGTACTTTGAAGTCCATTTACACACATGCTGGTACACTACTCAGA
>NW_026968658.1:0-78385 GCF_028390025.1 Pseudophryne corroboree
GGGCTGGGAGAGTCAGTAAGATTGTGTAATAGGGGCCTACAGTAAGTCAGTAAGGAGGCAGAAGCTGCTTCTTGTACATGGACCCTGGTCATGTAGGGCTGGGAGAGTCAGTAAGATTATGTAATAGGGGACTACAGTAAGTCAGTAAGGAGGCAGATGCTGCTTCTGGTACATGGACCCTGGTCATGTAGGGCTGGGAGTCAGTAAGATTATGTAATAGGGGCCTACAGTAAGTCAGTAAGGAGACAGAAGCTGCTTCTGGTACATGGACCCTGGTCATGTAGGGCTGGGAGAGTCAGTAAGATTGTGTAATAGGGGCCTACAGTAAGTCAGTAAGGAGGCAGAAGCTGCTTCTTGTACATGGACCCTGGTCATGTAGGGCTGGGAGAGTCAGTAAGATTATGTAATAGGGGACTACAGTAAGTCAGTAAGGAGGCAGATGCTGCTTCTGGTACATGGACCCTGGTCATGTAGGGCTGGGAGTCAGTAAGATTATGTAATAGGGGCCTACAGTAAGTCAGTAAGGAGGCAGAAGCTGCATCTGGTACATGGACCCTGGTCATGTAGGGCTGGGAGAGTCAGTAAGATTGTGTAATAGGGGCCTACAGTAAGTCAGTAAGGAGGCAGAAGATGCATCTGGTACATGGACCCTGGTCATGTAGGGCTGGGAGAGTCAGTAAGATCATGTAATGGGGGCCTACAGTAAGTCAGTAAGGAGGCAGAAGCTGCTTCTGGTACATGGACCCTGGTCATGTAGGGCTGGGAGAGTCAGTAAGATTATGTAATAGGATGCCTACAGTAAGACAGTAAGGAGGCAGAAGCTGCTTCAGGTACATGGACCCTGGTCATGTAGGGCTGGGAGAGTCAGTAAGATTATGTAATAGGGGCCTACAGTAAGTCAGTAAGGAGGCAGAAGCTGCTTCTGGTACATGGACCCTGGTCATGTAGGGCTGGGAGAGTCAGTAAGATTATGTAATAGGGAACTACAGTAAGGAGGCAGAAGCTGCTTCTGGTACATGGACCCGGGTCATGTAAGGCTGGGAGAGTCAGTAAGATTATGTAATAGGGGCCTACAGTAAGTCAGTAAGGAGGCAGAAGCTGCTTCTGGTACATGGACCCTGGTCATGTAGGGCTGGGAGTCAGTAAGATTATGTAATAGGGGCCTACAGTAAGTCAGTAAGGAGGCAGAAGCTGCTTCTGGTACCATGGACCCTGGTCATGTAGGGCTGGGAGTCAGTAAGATTATGTAATAGGGGCCTACAGTAAGTCAGTAAGGAGGCAGAAGCTGCTTCTGGTACATGGACCCTGGTCATGTAGGGCTGGGAGAGTCAGTAAGATTATGTAATAGGGGCCTACAGTAAGTCAGTAAGGAGGCAGAAGCTGCTTCTGGTACATGGACCCTGGTCATGTAGGGCTGGGAGAGTCAGTAAGATTATGTAATAGGGGCCTACAGTAAGTCAGTAAGGAGGCAGAAGCTGCTTCTGGTACATGGACCCTGGTCATGTAGGGCTGGGAGTCAGTAAGATTATGTAATAGGGGCCTACAGTAAGTCAGTAAGGAGGCAGAAGCTGCTTCTGGTACCATGGACCCTGGTCATGTAGGGCTGGGAGTCAGTAAGATTATGTAATAGGGGCCTACAGTAAGTCAGTAAGGAGGCAGAAGCTGCTTCTGGGACATGGACCCTGGTCATGTAGGGCTGGGAGTCAGTAAGATTCTGTAAAAGGGGCCTACAGTAAGTCAGTAAGGAGGCAGGAGCTGCTTCTGGTACATGGACCCTGGTCATGTAGGGCTGGGAGAGTCAGTAAGATTATGTAATAGGGGCCTACAGTAAGTCAGTAAGGAGACAGAAGCTGCTTCTGGTACATGGACCCTGGTCATGTAGGGCTGGGAGAGTCAGTAAGATTATGTAATAGGGGCCTATTGTAAGTCAGTAAGGAGGCAGAAGCTGCTTCTGGTACATGGACCCTGGTCATGTAGGGCTGGGAGAGTCAGTAAGATTGTGTAATAGGGGCCTACAGTAAGTCAGTAAGGAGGTAGAAGCTGCTTCTGGTACATGGACCCTGGTCATGTAGGGCTGGGAGAGTCAGTAAGATTCTGTAATAGGGGCCTACAGTAAGTCAGTAAGGAGGCAGAAGCTGCTTCTGGTACATGGACCCGGGTCATGTAGGGCTGGGAGAGTCAGTAAGATTCTGTAATAGGGGCCTACAGTAAGTCAGTAAGGAGGCAGAAGCTGCTTCTGGTACATGGACCCTGGTCATGTAGGGCTGGGAGAGTCAGTAAGATTGTGTAATAGGGTGCCTACAGTAAGTCAGTATGGAGGCAGAAGCTGCTTCTGGTACATGGACCCTGGTTATGTAGGGCTGGGAGAGTCAGTAAGATTATGTAATAGGGGCCTACAGTAAGTCAGTAAGGAGGCAGAAGCTGCTTCTTGTACATGGACCCTGGTCATATAGGGCTGGGAGAGTCAGTAAGATTATGTAATAGGGGCCTACAGTAAGTCAGTAAGGAGGCAGAAGCTGCTTCTGGTACATGGAGCCCTGGTCATGTAGGGCTGGGAGAGTCAGTAAGATTATGTAATAGGGGCCTACAGTAAGTCAGTAAGGAGGCAGAAGCTGCTTCTGGTACATGGACCCTGGTCATGTAGGGCTGGGAGAGTCAGTAAGATTATGTAATAGGGTGCCTACAGTAAGTCAGTAATTAGGCAGAAGCTGCTTCTGGTACATGGACCCTGGTCATGTAAGGCTGGGAGAGTCAGTAAGATTATGTAATAGGGACCTACAGTAAGGAGGCAGAAGCTGCTTCTGGTACATGGACCCTGGTCATGTAGGGCTGGGAGAGTCAGTAAGATAATGTAATAGGGGCCTACAGTAAGTCAGTAAGGAGGCAGAAGCTGCTTCTGGTACATGGACCCTGGTCATGTAGGGCTGGGAGAGTCAGTAAGATTATGTAATAGGGGCCTACAGTAAGTCAGTAAGGAGGCAGAAGCTGCTTCTGGTACATGGACCCTGGTCATGTAGGGCTGGGAGAGTCAGTAAGATTGTGTAATAGGGGCCTACAGTAAGTCAGTAAGGAGGCAGAAGCTGCTTCTTGTACATGGACCCTGGTCATGTAGGGCTGGGAGAGTCAGTAAGATTATGTAATAGGGGACTACAGTAAGTCAGTAAGGAGGCAGATGCTGCTTCTGGTACATGGACCCTGGTCATGTAGGGCTGGGAGTCAGTAAGATTATGTAATAGGGGCCTACAGTAAGTCAGTAAGGAGACAGAAGCTGCTTCTGGTACATGGACCCTGGTCATGTAGGGCCGGGAGAGTCAGTAAGATTGTGTAATAGGGGCCTACAGTAAGTCAGTAAGGAGGCAGAAGCTGCTTCTTGTACATGGACCCTGGTCATGTAGGGCTGGGAGAGTCAGTAAGATTATGTAATAGGGGACTACAGTAAGTCAGTAAGGAGGCAGATGCTGCTTCTGGTACATGGACCCTGGTCATGTAGGGCTGGGAGTCAGTAAGATTATGTAATAGGGGCCTACAGTAAGTCAGTAAGGAGGCAGAAGCTGCATCTGGTACATGGACCCTGGTCATGTAGGGCTGGGAGAGTCAGTAAGATTGTGTAATAGGGGCCTACAGTAAGTCAGTAAGGAGGCAGAAGCTGCTTTTGGTACATGGACCCGGGTCATGTAGGGCTGGGAGAGTCAGTAAGATTATGTAATAGGGAACTACAGTAAGTCAGTAAGGAGCCAGAAGCTGCTTCTGGTACATGGACCCTGGTCATGTAGGGCTGGGAGAGTCAGTAAGATTATGTAATAGGGGCCTACAGTAAGTCAGTAAGGAGGCAGAAGCTGCTTTTGGTACATGGACCCGGGTCATGTAGGGCTGGGAGAGTCAGTAAGATTATGTAATAGGGGTCTACAGTAAGTCAGTAAGGAGGCAGAAGCTGCTTCTGGTACATGGACCCTGGTCATGTAGGGCTGGGAGAGTCAGTAAGATTATGTAATAGGGGACTACAGTAAGTCAGTAAGGAGGCAGAAGCTGCTTCTGGTACATGGACCCTGGTCATGTAGGGCTGGGAGAGTCAGTAAGATTATGTAATAGGGGCCTACAGTAAGGAGGCAGAAGCTGCTTCTGGTACATGGACCCGGGTCATGTAAGGCTGGGAGAGTCAGTAAGATTATGTAATAGGGGCCTACAGTAAGTCAGTAAGGCGGCAGACGCTGCTTCTGGTACATGGACCCTGGTCATGTAGGGCTGGGAGAGTCAGTAAGATTATGTAATAGAGGCCTACAGTAAGTCAGTAAGGAGGCAGAAGCTGCTTCTGGTACATGGACCCTGGTCATGTAGGGCTGGGAGTCAGTAAGATTATGTAATAGGGGCCTACAGTAAGTCAGTAAGGAGGCAGAAGCTGCTTCTGGTACCATGGACCCTGGTCATGTAGGGCTGGGAGTCAGTAAGATTATGTAATAGGGGCCTACAGTAAGTCAGTAAGGAGGCAGAAGCTGCTTCTGGGACATGGACCCTGGTCATATAGGGCTGGGAGAGTCAGTAAGATTATGTAATAGGGGCCTACAGTAAGTCAGTAAGGAGGCAGAAGCTGCTTCTGGTACATGGAGCCTGGTCATGTAGGGCTGGGAGAGTCAGTAAGATTATGTAATAGGGGCCTACAGTAAGTCAGTAAGGAGGCAGAAGCTGCTTCTGGTACATGGACCCTGGTCATGTAGGGCTGGGAGAGTCAGTAAGATTATGTAATAGGGTGCCTACAGTAAGTCAGTAAGGAGGCAGAAGCTGCTTCTGGTACATGGACCCTGGTCATGTAGGGCTGAAAGAGTCAGTAAGATTATGTAATAGGGACCTACAGTAAGGAGGCAGAAGCTGCTTCTGGTACATGGACCCTGGTCATGTAGGGCTGGGAGAGTCAGTAAGATTGTGTAATAGGGGCCTACAGTAAGTCAGTAAGGAGGCAGAAGCTGCTTCTGGTACATGGACCCTGGTCATGTAGGGCTGGGAGAGTCAGTAAGATTATGTAATAGGGGCCTACAGTAAGTCAGTAAGGAGGCAGAAGCTGCTTCTGGTACATGGACCCTGGTCATGTAGGGCTGGGAGAGTCAGTAAGCTTGTGTAATAGGGGCCTACAGTAAGTCAGTAAGGAGGCAGAAGCTGCTTCTTGTACATGGACCCTGGTCATGTAGGGCTGGGAGAGTCAGTAAGATTATGTAATAGGGGACTACAGTAAGTCAGTAAGGAGGCAGATGCTGCTTCTGGTACATGGACCTTGGTCATGTAGGGCTGGGAGTCAGTAAGATTATGTAATAGGGGCCTACAGTAAGTCAGTAAGGAGGCAGAAGCTGCTTCTGGTACATGGACCCTGGTCATGTAGGGCTGGGAGAGTCAGTAAGATTGTGTAATAGGGGCCTACAGTAAGTCAGTAAGGAGGCAGAAGCTGCTTCTTGTACATGGACCCTGGTCATGTAGGGCTGGGAGAGTCAGTAAGATTATGTAATAGGGGACTACAGTAAGTCAGTAAGGAGGCAGAAGCTGCTTCTGGTACATGGACCCTGGTCATGTAGGGCTGGGAGTCAGTAAGATTATGTAATAGGGGCCTACAGTAAGTCAGTAAGGAGGCAGAAGCTGCATCTGGTACATGGACCCTGGTCATGTAGGGCTGGGAGAGTCAGTAAGATTGTGTAATAGGGGCCTACAGTAAGTCAGTAAGGAGGCAGAAGCTGCTTCTGGTACATGGACCCTGGTCATGTAGGGCTGGGAGAGTCAGTAAGATTATGTAATAGGATGCCTACAGTAAGACAGTAAGGCGGCAGAAGCTGCTTCTGGTACATGGACCCTGGTCATGTAGGGCTGGGAGAGTCAGTAAGATTATATAATAGGGGCCTACGGTAAGTCAGTAAGGAGGCAGAAGTTGCTTCAGGTACATGGACCCTGGTCATGTAGGGCTGGGAGAGTCAGTAAGATTATGTAATAGGGAACTACAGTAAGTCAGTAAGGAGCCAGAAGCTGCTTCTGGTACATGGACCCTGGTCATGTAGGGCTGGGAGAGTCAGTAAGATTATGTAATAGGGGCCTACAGTAAGTCAGTAAGGAGGCAGAAGCTGCTTTTGGTACATGGACCCTGGTCATGTAGGGCTGGGAGAGTCATTAAGATTATGTAATAGGGGCCTACAGTAAGTCAGTAAGGAGGCAGAAGCTGCTTCTGGTACATGGACCCTGGTCATGTAGGGCTGGGAGAGTCAGTAAGATTATGTAATAGGGGTCTACAGTAAGTCAGTAAGGAGGCAGAAGCTGCTTCTGGTACATGGACCCTGGTCATGTAGGGCTGGGAGAGTCAGTAAGATTATGTAATAGGGGACTACAGTAAGTCAGTAAGGAGGCAGAAGCTGCTTCTGGTACATGGACCCTGGTCATGTAGGGCTGGGAGAGTCAGTAAGATTATGTAATAGGGGCCTACAGTAAGGAGGCAGAAGCTGCTTCTGGTACATGGACCCTGGTCATGTAAGGCTGGGAGAGTCAGTAAGATTATGTAATAGGGGCCTACAGTAAGTCAGTAAGGAGGCAGAAGCTGCTTCTGGTACATGGACCCTGGTCATGTAGGGCTGGGAGAGTCAGTAAGATTATGTAATAGAGGCCTACAGTAAGTCAGTAAGGAGGCAGAAGCTGCTTCTGGTACATGGACCCTGGTCATGTAGGGCTGGGAGAGTCAGTAAGATTATGTAATAGGGGCCTACAGTAAGTCAGTAAGGAGGCAGAAGCTGCTTCTGGTACATGGACCCTGGTCATGTAGGGCTGGGAGTCAGTAAGATTATGTAATAGGGGCCTACAGTAAGTCAGTAAGGAGGCAGAAGCTGCTTCTGGGACATGGACCCTGGTCATGTAGGGCTGGGAGAGTCAGTAATGTTATGTAATAGGGGCCTACAGTAAGTCAGTAAGGAGACAGAAGCTGCTTCTGGTACATGGACCCTGGTCATGTAGGGCTGGGAGAGTCAGTAAGATTATGTAATAGGGGCCTACTGTAAGTCAGTAAGGAGGCAGAAGCTGCTTCTGGTACATGGACCCTGGTCATGTAGGGCTGGGAGTCAGTAAGATTCTGTAATAGGGGCCTATAGTAAGTCAGTAAGGAGGCAGAAGCTGCTTCTGGTACATGGACCCTGGTCATGTAGGGCTGGGAGTCAGTAAGATTATGTAATAGGGGCCTACAGTAAGTCAGTAAGGAGGCAGAAGCTGCTTCTGGTACCATGGACCCTGGTCATGTAGGGCTGGGAGTCAGTAAGATTATGTAATAGGGGCCTACAGTAAGTCAGTAAGGAGGCAGAAGCTGCTTCTGGGACATGGACCCTGGTCATGTAGGGCTGGGAGTCAGTAAGATTCTGTAATAGGGGCCTACAGTAAGTCAGTAAGGAGGCAGGAGCTGCTTCTGGTACATGGACCCTGGTCATGTAGGGCTGGGAGAGTCAGTAAGATTATGTAATAGGGGCCTACAGTAAGTCAGTAAGGAGACAGAAGCTGCTTCTGGTACATGGACCCTGATCATGTAGGGCTGGGAGAGTCAGTAAAATTGTGTAATAGGGGCCTACAGTAAGTCAGTAAGGAGACAGAAGCTGCTTCTGGTACATGGACCCTGGTCATGTAGGGCTGGGAGAGTCAGTAAGATTGTGTAATAGGGGCCTACAGCAAGTCAGTAAGGAGGCAGAAGCTGCTTCTGGTACATGGACCCTGGTCATGTAGGGCTGGGAGAGTCAGTAAGATTCTGTAATAGGGGCCTACAGTAAGTCAGTAAGGAGGCAGAAGCTGCTTCTGGTACATGGACCCTGGTCATGTAGGGCTAGGAGTGTCAGTAAGATTATGTAATAGGGGCCTACAGTAAGTCAGTAAGGAGGCAGAAGCTGCTTCTGGTACATGGACCCTGGTCATGTAGGGCTGGGAGAGTCAGTAAGATTGTGTAATAGGGGCCTACAGTAAGTCAGTAAGGAGGCAGAAGCTGCTTCTGGTACATGGACCCGCGTCATGTAGGGCTGGGAGAGTCAGTAAGATTCTGTAATAGGGGCCTACAGTAAGTCAGTAAGGAGGCAGAAGCTGCTTCTGGTACATGGACCCTGGTCATGTAGGGCTGGGAGAGTCAGTAAGATTATGTAATAGGGTGCCTACAGTAAGTCAGTAAGGAGGCAGAAGCTGCTTCTGGTACATGGACCCTGGTCATGTAGGGCTGGGAGAGTCAGTAAGATTATGTAATAGGTGCCTACAGTAAGTCAGTAAGGAGACAGAAGCTGCTTCTGGTACATGGACCCTGGTCATGTAGGGCTGGGAGAGTCAGTAACATTATGTAATAGGGGACTACAGTAAGTCAGTAAGGAGGCAGAAGCTGCTTCTGGTACATGGACCCGGGTCATGTAGGGCTGGGAGAGTCAGTAAGATTATGTAATAGGGGCCTACAGTAAGTCAGTAAGGAGGCAGAAGCTGCTTCTGGTACATGGACCCTGGTCATGTAGGGCTGGGAGAGTCAGTAAGATTATGTAATAGGTGCCTACAGTAAGTCAGTAAGGAGGCAGAAGCTGCTTCTGGTACATGGACCCTGGTCATGTAGGGCTGGGAGAGTCAGTAAGATTATGTAATAGGGGCCTACAGTAAGTCAGTAAGGAGGCAGAAGCTGCTTCTGGTACATGGACCCTGGTCATGTAGGGCTGGGAGAGTCAGTAAGATTATGTAATAGGGACCTACAGTAAGGAGGCAGAAGCTGCTTCTAGTACATGGACCCTGGTCATGTAGGGCTGGGAGAGTCAGTAAGATTGTGTAATAGGGGCCTACAGTAAGTCAGTAAGGAGGCAGAAGCTGCTTCTGGTACATGGACCCTGGTCATGTAGGGCTGGGAGAGTCAGTAAGATTCTGTAATAGGGGCCTACAGTAAGTCAGTAAGGAGGCAGAAGCTGCTTCTGGTACATGGACCCGGGTCATGTAGGGCTGGGAGAGTCAGTAAGATTCTGTAATAGGGGCCTACAGTAAGTCAGTAAGGAGGCAGAAGCTGCTTCTGGTACATGGACCCTGGTCATGTAGGGCTGGGAGAGTCAGTAAGATTGTGTAATAGGGTGCCTACAGTAAGTCAGTATGGAGGCAGAAGCTGCTTCTGGTACATGGACCCTGGTCATGTAGGGCTGGGAGAGTCAGTAAGATTATGTAATAGGGGCCTACAGTAAGTCAGTAAGGAGGCAGAAGCTGCTTCTTGTACATGGACCCTGGTCATATAGGGCTTGGAGAGTCAGTAAGATTATGTAATAGGGGCCTACAGTAAGTCAGTAAGGAGGCAGAAGCTGCTTCTGGTACATGGACCCTGGTCATGTAGGGCTGGGAGAGTCAGTAAGATTATGTAATAGGGGCCTACAGTAAGTCAGTAAGGAGGCAGAAGCTGCTTCTGGTACATGGACCCTGGTCATGTAGGGCTGGGAGAGTCAGTAAGATTATGTAATAGGGTGCCTACAGTAAGTCAGTAAGGAGGCAGAAGCTGCTTCTGGTACATGGACCCTGGTCATGTAAGGCTGGGAGAGTCAGTAAGATTATGTAATAGGGACCTACAGTAAGGAGGCAGAAGCTGCTTCTGGTACATGGACCCTGGTCATGTAGGGCTGGGAGAGTCAGTAAGATAATGTAATAGGGGCCTACAGTAAGTCAGTAAGGAGGCAGAAGCTGCTTCTGGTACATGGACCCTGGTCATGTAGGGCTGGGAGAGTCAGTAAGATTATGTAATAGGGGCCTACAGTAAGTCAGTAAGGAGGCAGAAGCTGCTTCTGGTACATGGACCCTGGTCATGTAGGGCTGGGAGAGTCAGTAAGATTGTGTAACAGGGGCCTACAGTAAGTCAGTAAGGAGGCAGAAGCTGCTTCTTGTACATGGACCCTGGTCATGTAGGGCTGGGAGAGTCAGTAAGATTATGTAATAGGGGACTACAGTAAGTCAGTAAGGAGGCAGAAGCTGCATCTGGTACATGGACCCTGGTCATGTAGGGCTGGGAGAGTCAGTAAGATTGTGTAATAGGGGCCTACAGTAAGTCAGTAAGGAGGCAGAAGCTGCTTCTGGTACATGGACCCTGGTCATGTAGGGCTGGGAGAGTCAGTAAGATTATGTAATAGGATGCCTACAGTAAGACAGTAAGGAGGCAGAAGCTGCTTCTGGTACATGGACCCTGGTCATGTAGGGCTGGGAGAGTCAGTAAGATTATGTAATAGGGAACTGCAGTAAGTCAGTAAGGAGCCAGAAGCTGCTTCTGGTACATGGACCCTGGTCATGTAGGGCTGGGAGAGTCAGTAAGATTATGTAATAGGGGCCTACAGTAAGTCAGTAAGGAGGCAGAAGCTGCTTTTGGTACATGGACCCTGGTCATGTAGGGCTGGGAGAGTCAGTAAGATTATGTAATAGGGGTCTACAGTAAGTCAGTAAGGAGGCAGAAGCTGCTTCTGGTACATGGACCCTGGTCATGTAGGGCTGGGAGAGTCAGTAAGATTATGTAATAGGGGACTACAGTAAGTCAGTAAGGAGGCAGAAGCTGCTTCTGGTACATGGACCCTGGTCATGTAGGGCTGGGAGAGTCAGTAAGATTATGTAATAGGGGCCTACAGTAAGGAGGCAGAAGCTGCTTCTGGTACATGGACCCGGGTCATGTAAGGCTGGGAGAGTCAGTAAGATTATGTAATAGGGGCCTACAGTAAGTCAGTAAGGAGGCAGAAGCTGCTTCTGGTACATGGACCCTGGTCATGTAGGGCTGGGAGAGTCAGTAAGATTATGTAATAGAGGCCTACAGTAAGTCAGTAAGGAGGCAGAAGCTGCTTCTGGTACATGGACCCTGGTCATGTAGGGCTGGGAGAGTCAGTAAGATTATGTAATAGGGGCCTACAGTAAGTCAGTAAGGAGGCAGAAGCTGCTTCTGGTACATGGACCCTGGTCATGTAGGGCTGGGAGAGTCAGTAAGATTATGTAATAGGGACCTACAGTAAGGAGGCAGAAGCTGCTTCTGGTACATGGACCCTGGTCATGTAGGGCTGGGAGAGTCAGTAAGATTGTGTAATAGGGGCCTACAGTAAGTCAGTAAGGAGGTAGAAGCTGCTTCTGGTACATGGACCCTGGTCATGTAGGGCTGGGAGAGTCAGTAAGATTCTGTAATAGGGGCCTACAGTAAGTCAGTAAGGAGGCAGAAGCTGCTTCTGGTACATGGACCCGGGTCATGTAGGGCTGGGAGAGTCAGTAAGATTCTGTAATAGGGGCCTACAGTAAGTCAGTAAGGAGGCAGAAGCTGCTTCTGGTACATGGACCCTGGTCATGTAGGGCTGGGAGAGTCAGTAAGATTGTGTAATAGGGTGCCTACAGTAAGTCAGTATGGAGGCAGAAGCTGCTTCTGGTACATGGACCCTGGTCATGTAGGGCTGGGAGAGTCAGTAAGATTATGTAATAGGGGCCTACAGTAAGTCAGTAAGGAGGCAGAAGCTGCTTCTTGTACATGGACCCTGGTCATATAGGGCTGGGAGAGTCAGTAAGATTATGTAATAGGGGCCTACAGTAAGTCAGTAAGGAGGCAGAAGCTGCTTCTGGTACATGGACCCTGGTCATGTAGGGCTGGGAGAGTCAGTAAGATTATGTAATAGGGGCCTACAGTAAGTCAGTAAGGAGGCAGAAGCTGCTTCTGGTACATGGACCCTGGTCATGTAGGGCTGGGAGAGTCAGTAAGATTATGTAATAGGGTGCCTACAGTAAGTCAGTAAGGAGGCAGAAGCTGCTTCTGGTACATGGACCCTGGTCATGTAAGGCTGGGAGAGTCAGTAAGATTATGTAATAGGGACCTACAGTAAGGAGGCAGAAGCTGCTTCTGGTACATGGACCCTGGTCATGTAGGGCTGGGAGAGTCAGTAAGATAATGTAATAGGGGCCTACAGTAAGTCAGTAAGGAGGCAGAAGCTGCTTCTGGTACATGGACCCTGGTCATGTAGGGCTGGGAGAGTCAGTAAGATTATGTAATAGGGGCCTACAGTAAGTCAGTAAGGAGGCAGAAGCTGCTTCTGGTACATGGACCCTGGTCATGTAGGGCTGGGAGAGTCAGTAAGATTGTGTAACAGGGGCCTACAGTAAGTCAGTAAGGAGGCAGAAGCTGCTTCTTGTACATGGACCCTGGTCATGTAGGGCTGGGAGAGTCTGTAAGATTATGTAATAGGGGACTACAGTAAGTCAGTAAGGAGGCAGATGCTGCTTCTGGTACATGGACCCTGGTCATGTAGGGCTGGGAGTCAGTAAGATTATGTAATAGGGGCCTACAGTAAGTCAGTAAGGAGGCAGAAGCTGCTTCTGGTACATGGACCCTGGTCATGTAGGGCTGGGAGAGTCAGTAAGATTGTGTAATAGGGGCCTACAGCAAGTCAGTAAGGAGGCAGAAGCTGCTTCTTGTACATGGACCCTGGTCATGTAGGGCTGGGAGTCAGTAAGATTATGTAATAGGGGCCTACAGTAAGTCAGTAAGGAGGCAGAAGCTGCATCTGGTACATGGACCCTGGTCATGTAGGGCTGGGAGAGTCAGTAAGATTGTGTAATAGGGGCCTACAGTAAGTCAGTAAGGAGGCAGAAGCTGCTTCTGGTACATGGACCCTGGTCATGTAGGGCTGGGAGAGTCAGTAAGATTATGTAATAGGGAACTGCAGTAAGTCAGTAAGGAGCCAGAAGATGCTTCTGGTACATGGACCCTGGTCATGTAGGGCTGGGAGAGTCAGTAAGATTATGTAATAGGGGCCTACAGTAAGTCAGTAAGGAGGCAGAAGCTGCTTTTGGTACATGGACCCTGGTCATGTAGGGCTGGGAGAGTCAGTAAGATTATGTAATAGGGGTCTACAGTAAGTCAGTAAGGAGGCAGAAGCTGCTTCTGGTACATGGACCCTGGTCATGTAGGGCTGGGAGAGTCAGTAAGATTATGTAATAGGGGACTACAGTAAGTCAGTAAGGAGGCAGAAGCTGCTTCTGGTACATGGACCCTGGTCATGTAGGGCTGGGAGAGTCAGTAAGATTATGTAATAGGGGCCTACAGTAAGGAGGCAGAAGCGGCTTCTGGTACATGGACCCGGGTCATGTAAGGCTGGGAGAGTCAGTAAGATTATGTAATAGGGGCCTACAGTAAGTCAGTAAGGAGGCAGAAGCTGCTTCTGGTACATGGACCCTGGTCATGTAGGGCTGGGAGAGTCAGTAAGATTATGTAATAGAGGCCTACAGTAAGTCAGTAAGGAGGCAGAAGCTGCTTCTGGTACATGGACCCTGGTCATGTAGGGCTGGGAGTCAGTAAGATTATGTAATAGGGGCCTACAGTAAGTCAGTAAGGAGGCAGAAGCTGCTTCTGGTACCATGGACCCTGGTCATGTAGGGCTGGGAGTCAGTAAGATTATGTAATAGGGGCCTACAGTAAGTCAGTAAGGAGGCAGAAGCTGCTTCTGGGACATGGACCCTGGTCATGTAGGGCTGGGAGTCAGTAAGATTCTGTAATAGGGGCCTATAGTAAGTCAGTAAGGAGGCAGAAGCTGCTTCTGGTACATGGACCCTGGTCATGTAGGGCTGGGAGAGTCAGTAAGATTATGTAATAGGGGCCTACAGTAAGTCAGTAAGGAGGCAGAAGCTGCTTCTGGTACATGGACCCTGGTCATGTAGGGCTGGGAGTCAGTAAGATTATGTAATAGGGTGCCTACAGTAAGTCAGTAAGGAGGCAGAAGCTGCTTCTGGTACATGGACCCTGGTCATGTAAGGCTGGGAGAGTCAGTAAGATTTTGTAATAGGGACCTACAGTAAGGAGGCAGAAGCTGCTTCTGGTACATGGACCCTGGTCATGTAGGGCTGGGAGAGTCAGTAAGATAATGTAATAGGGGCCTACAGTAAGTCAGTAAGGAGGCAGAAGCTGCTTCTGGTACATGGACCCTGGTCATGTAGGGCTGGGAGAGTCAGTAAGAATATGTAATAGGGGCCTACAGTAAGTCAGTAAGGAGGCAGAAGCTGCTTCTGGTACATGGACCCTGGTCATGTAGGGCTGGGAGAGTCAGTAAGATTGTGTAATAGGGGCCTACAGTAAGTCAGTAAGGAGGCAGAAGCTGCTTCTTGTACATGGACCCTGGTCATGTAGGGCTGGGAGAGTCAGTAAGATTATGTAATAGGGGACTACAGTAAGTCAGTAAGGAGGCAGATGCTGCTTCTGGCACATGGACCCTGGTGATGTAGGGCTGGGAGTCAGTAAGATTATGTAATAGGGGCCTACAGTAAGTCAGTAAGGAGGCAGAAGCTGCTTCTGGTACATGGACCCTGGTCATGTAGGGCTGGGAGAGTCAGTAAGATTGTGTAATAGGGGCCTACAGCAAGTCAGTAAGGAGGCAGAAGCTGCTTCTTGTACATGGACCCTGGTCATGTAGGGCTGGGAGAGTCAGTAAGATTATGTAATAGGGGCCTAAAGTAAGTCAGTAAGGAGCCAGAAGCTGCTTCTGGTACATGGACCCTGGTCATGTAGGGCTGGGAGAGTCAGTAAGATTATGTAATAGGGGCCTACAGTAAGTCAGTAAGGAGGCAGAAGCTGCATCTGGTACATGGACCCTGGTCATGTAGGGCTGGGAGAGTCAGTAAGATTGTGTAATAGGGGCCTACAGTAAGTCAGTAAGGAGGCAGAAGCTGCTTCTGGTACATGGACCCTGGTCATGTAGGGCTGGGAGAGTCAGTAAGATTATGTAATAGGATGCCTACAGTAAGACAGTAAGGAGGCAGAAGCTGCTTCTGGTACATGGACCCTGGTCATGTAGGGCTGGGAGAGTCAGTAAGATTATGTAATAGGGGCCTACAGTAAGTCAGTAAGGAGGCAGAAGCTGCTTCTGGTACATGGACCCTGGTCATGTAGGGCTGGGAGAGTCAGTAAGATTATGTAATAGGGAACTGCAGTAAGTCAGTAAGGAGCCAGAAGCTGCTTCTGGTACATGGACCCTGGTCATGTAGGGCTGGGAGAGTCAGTAAGATTATGTAATAGGGGCCTACAGTAAGTCAGTAAGGAGGCAGAAGCTGCTTTTGGTACATGGACCCTGGTCATGTAGGGCTGGGAGAGCCAGTAAGATTATGTAATAGGGGTCTACAGTAAGTCAGTAAGGAGGCAGAAGCTGCTTCTGGTACATGGACCCTGGTCATGTAGGGCTGGGAGAGTCAGTAAGATTATGTAATAGGGGACTACAGTAAGTCAGTAAGGAGGCAGAAGCTGCTTCTGGTACATGGACCCTGGTCATGTAGGGCTGGGAGAGTCAGTAAGATTATGTAATAGGGGCCTACAGTAAGGAGGCAGAAGCTGCTTCTGGTACATGGACCCGGGTCATGTAAGGCTGGGAGAGTCAGTAAGATTATGTAATAGGGGCCTACAGTAAGTCAGTAAGGAGGCAGAAGCTGCTTCTGGTACATGGACCCTGGTCATGTAGGGCTGGGAGAGTCAGTAAGATTATGTAATAGAGGCCTACAGTAAGTCAGTAAGGAGGCAGAAGCTGCTTCTGGTACATGGACCCTGGTCATGTAGGGCTGGGAGTCAGTAAGATTATGTAATAGGGGCCTACAGTAAGTCAGTAAGGAGGCAGAAGCTGCTTCTGGTACCATGGACCCTGGTCATGTAGGGCTGGGAGTCAGTAAGATTATGTAATAGGGGCCTACAGTAAGTCAGTAAGGAGGCAGAAGCTGCTTCTGGGACATGGACCCTGGTCATGTAGGGCTGGGAGTCAGTAAGATTCTGTAATAGGGGCCTATAGTAAGTCAGTAAGGAGGCAGAAGCTGCTTCTGGTACATGGACCCTGGTCATGTAGGGCTGGGAGAGTCAGTAAGATTCTGTAATAGGGGCCTACAGTAAGTCAGTAAGGAGGCAGAAGCTGCTTCTGGTACATGGACCCTGGTCATGTAGGGCTGGGAGTCAGTAAGATTATGTAATAGGGGCCTACAGTAAGTCAGTAAGGAGGCAGAAGCTGCTTCTGGGACATGGACCCTGGTCATGTAGGGCTGGGAGTCAGTAAGATTCTGTAATAGGGGCCTATAGTAAGTCAGTAAGGAGGCAGAAACTGCTTCTGGTACATGGACCCTGGTCATGTAGGGCTGGGAGTCAGTAAGATTATGTAATAGGGGCCTACAGTAAGTCAGTAAGGAGGCAGAAGCTGCATCTGGTACATGGACCCTGGTCATGTAGGGCTGGGAGAGTCAGTAAGATTGTGTAATAGGGGCCTACAGTAAGTCAGTAAGGAGGCAGAAGCTGCTTCTGGTACATGGACCCTGGTCATGTAGGGCTGGGAGAGTCAGTAAGATTATGTAATAGGATGCCTACAGTAAGACAGTAAGGAGGCAGAAGCTGCTTCTGGTACATGGACCCTGGTCATGTAGGGCTGGGAGAGTCAGTAAGATTATGTAATAGGGGCCTACAGTAAGTCAGTAAGGAGGCAGAAGCTGCTTCTGGTACATGGACCCTGGTCATGTAGGGCTGGGAGAGTCAGTAAGATTATGTAATAGGGGCCTACAGTAAGTCAGTAAGGAGGCAGAAGCTGCTTCTGGTACATGGACCCTGGTCATGTAGGGCTGGGAGAGTCAGTAAGATTGTGTAATAGGGGCCTACAGTAAGTCAGTAAGGAGGCAGAAGCTGCTTCTTGTACATGGACCCTGGTCATGTAGGGCTGGGAGAGTCAGTAAGATTATGTAATAGGGGACTACAGTAAGTCAGTAAGGAGGCAGATGCTGCTTCTGGTACATGGACCCTGGTGATGTAGGGCTGGGAGTCAGTAAGATTATGTAATAGGGGCCTACAGTAAGTCAGTAAGGAGGCAGAAGCTGCTTCTGGTACATGGACCCTGGTCATGTAGGGCTGGGAGAGTCAGTAAGATTGTGTAATAGGGGCCTACAGCAAGTCAGTAAGGAGGCAGAAGCTGCTTCTTGTACATGGACCCTGGTCATGTAGGGCTGGGAGAGTCAGTAAGATTATGTAATAGGGGACTACAGTAAGTCAGTAAGGAGGCAGATGCTGCTTCTGGTACATGGACCCTGGTCATGTAGGGCTGGGAGTCAGTAAGATTATGTAATAGGGGCCTACAGTAAGTCAGTAAGGAGGCAGAAGCTGCATCTGGTACATGGACCCTGGTCATGTAGGGCTGGGAGAGTCAGTAAGATTGTGTAATAGGGGCCTACAGTAAGTCAGTAAGGAGGCAGAAGCTGCTTCTGGTACATGGACCCTGGTCATGTAGGGCTGGGAGAGTCAGTAAGATTATGTAATAGGATGCCTACAGTAAGACAGTAAGGAGGCAGAAGCTGCTTCTGGTACATGGACCCTGGTCATGTAGGGCTGGGAGAGTCAGTAAGATTATGTAATAGGGGCCTACAGTAAGTCAGTAAGGAGGCAGAAGCTGCTTCTGGTACATGGACCCTGGTCATGTAGGGCTGGGAGAGTCAGTAAGATTATGTAATAGGGAACTGCAGTAAGTCAGTAAGGAGCCAGAAGCTGCTTCTGGTACATGGACCCTGGTCATGTAGGGCTGGGAGATTCAGTAAGATTGTGTAATAGGGGCCTACAGTAAGTCAGTAAGGAGGCAGAAGCTGCTTTTGGTACATGGACCCTGGTCATGTAGGGCTGGGAGAGTCAGTAAGATTATGTAATAGGGGTCTACAGTAAGTCAGTAAGGAGGCAGAAGCTGCTTCTGGTACATGGACCCTGGTCATGTAGGGCTGGGAGAGTCAGTAAGATTATGTAATAGGGGACTACAGTAAGTCAGTAAGGAGGCAGAAGCTGCTTCTGGTACATGGACCCTGGTCATGTAGGGCTGGGAGAGTCAGTAAGATTATGTAATAGGGGCCTACAGTAAGGAGGCAGAAGCTGCTTCTGGTACATGGACCCGGGTCATGTAAGGCTGGGAGAGTCAGTAAGATTATGTAATAGGGGCCTACAGTAAGTCAGTAAGGAGGCAGAAGCTGCTTCTGGTACATGGACCCTGGTCATGTAGGGCTGGGAGAGTCAGTAAGATTATGTAATAGAGGCCTACAGTAAGTCAGTAAGGAGGCAGAAGCTGCTTCTGGTACATGGACCCTGGTCATGTAGGGCTGGGAGTCAGTAAGATTATGTAATAGGGGCCTACAGTAAGTCAGTAAGGAGGCAGAAGCTGCTTCTGGTACCATGGACCCTGGTCATGTAGGGCTGGGAGTCAGTAAGATTATGTAATAGGGGCCTACAGTAAGTCAGTAAGGAGGCAGAAGCTGCTTCTGGGACATGGACCCTGGTCATGTAGGGCTGGGAGTCAGTAAGATTCTGTAATAGGGGCCTATAGTAAGTCAGTAAGGAGGCAGAAGCTGCTTCTGGTACATGGACCCTGGTCATGTAGGGCTGGGAGAGTCAGTAAGATTATGTAATAGGGGCCTACAGTAAGTCAGTAAGGAGGCAGAAGCTGCTTCTGGTACATGGACCCTGGTCATGTAGGGCTGGGAGTCAGTAAGATTATGTAATAGGGGCCTACAGTAAGTCAGTAAGGAGGCAGAAGCTGCTTCTGGGACATGGACCCTGGTCATGTAGGGCTGGGAGAGTCAGTAAGATTATGTAATAGGGGCCTACAGTAAGTCAGTAAGGAGACAGAAGCTGCTTCTGGTACATGGACCCTGGTCATGTAGGGCTGGGAGAGTCAGTAAGATTATGTAATAGGGGCCTACTGTAAGTCAGTAAGGAGGCAGAAGCTGCTTCTGGTACATGGACCCTGGTCATGTAGGGCTGGGAGTCAGTAAGATTCTGTAATAGGGGCCTATAGTAAGTCAGTAAGGAGGCAGAAACTGCTTCTGGTACATGGACCCTGGTCATGTAGGGCTGGGAGTCAGTAAGATTATGTAATAGGGGCCTACAGTAAGTCAGTAAGGAGGCAGAAGCTGCATCTGGTACATGGACCCTGGTCATGTAGGGCTGGGAGAGTCAGTAAGATTGTGTAATAGGGGCCTACAGTAAGTCAGTAAGGAGGCAGAAGCTGCTTCTGGTACATGGACCCTGGTCATGTAGGGCTGGGAGAGTCAGTAAGATTATGTAATAGGATGCCTACAGTAAGACAGTAAGGAGGCAGAAGCTGCTTCTGGTACATGGACCCTGGTCATGTAGGGCTGGGAGAGTCAGTAAGATTATGTAATAGGATGCCTACAGTAAGACAGTAAGGAGGCAGAAACTGCTTCTGGTACATGGACCCTGGTCATGTAGGGTTGGGAGTCAGTAAGATTATGTAATAGGGGCCTACAGTAAGTCAGTAAGGAGGCAGAAGCTGCATCTGGTACATGGACCCTGGTCATGTAGGGCTGGGAGAGTCAGTAAGATTGTGTAATAGGGGCCTACAGTAAGTCAGTAAGGAGGCAGAAGCTGCTTCTGGTACATGGACCCTGGTCATGTAGGGCTGGGAGAGTCAGTAAGATTATGTAATAGGATGCCTACAGTAAGACAGTAAGGAGGCAGAAGCTGCTTCTGGTACATGGACCCTGGTCATGTAGGGCTGGGAGAGTCAGTAAGATTGTGTAATAGGGACCTACAGTAAGTCAGTAAGGAGGCAGAAGCTGCTTCTGGTACATGGACCCTGGTCATGTAGGGCTGGTAGAGTCAGTAAGATTATGTAATAGGGGCCTACAGTAAGTCAGTAAGGAGGCAGAAGCTGCTTCTGGTACATGGACCCTGGTCATGTAGGGCTGGGAGAGTCAGTAAGATTATGTAATAGGGAACTGCAGTAAGTCAGTAAGGAGCCAGAAGCTGCTTCTGGTACATGACCCTGGTCATGTAGGGCTGGGAGAGTCAGTAAGATTATGTAATAGGGGCCTACAGTAAGACAGTAAGGAGGCAGAAGCTGCTTCTGGTACATGGACCCGGGTCATGTAAGGCTGGGAGAGTCAGTAAGATTATGTAATAGGGGCCTACAGTAAGTCAGTAAGGAGGCAGAAGCTGCTTCTGGTACATGGACCCTGGTCATGTAGGGCTGGGAGAGTCAGTAAGATTATGTAATAGAGGCCTACAGTAAGTCAGTAAGGAGGCAGAAGCTGCTTCTGGTACATGGACCCTGGTCATGTAGGGCTGGGAGTCAGTAAGATTATGTAATAGGGGCCGACAGTAAGTCAGTAAGGAGGCAGAAGCTGCTTCTGGTACCATGGACCCTGGTCATGTAGGGCTGGGAGTCAGTAAGATTATGTAATAGGGGCCTACAGTAAGTCAGTAAGGAGGCAGAAGCTGCTTCTGGGACATGGACCCTGGTCATGTAGGGCTGGGAGTCAGTAAGATTCTGTAATAGGGGCCTATAGTAAGTCAGTAAGGAGGCAGAAGCTGCTTCTGGTACATGGACCCTGGTCATGTAGGGCTGGGAGAGTCAGTAAGATTATGTAATAGGGGCCTACAGTAAGTCAGTAAGGAGGCAGAAGCTGCTTCTGGTACATGGACCCTGGTCATGTAGGGCTGGGAGTCAGTAAGATTATGTAATAGGGGCCTACAGTAAGTCAGTAAGGAGGCAGAAGCTGCTTCTGGGACATGGACCCTGGTCATGTAGGGCTGGGAGAGTCAGTAAGATTATGTAATAGGGGCCTACAGTAAGTCAGTAAGGAGACAGAAGCTGCTTCTGGTACATGGACCCTGGTCATGTAGGGCTGGGAGAGTCAGTAAGATTATGTAATAGGGGCCTACTGTAAGTCAGTAAGGAGGCAGAAGCTGCTTCTGGTACATTGACCCTGGTCATGTAGGGCTGGGAGTCAGTAAGATTCTGTAATAGGGGCCTACAGTAAGTCAGTAAGGAGGCAGAAGCTGCTTCTGGGACATGGACCCTGGTCATGTAGGGCTGGGAGTCAGTAAGATTCTGTAATAGGGTGCCTACAGTAAGTCAGTAAGGAGGCAGAAGCTGCTTCTGGTACATGGACCCTGGTCATGTAAGGCTGGGAGAGTCAGTAAGATTATGTAATAGGGACCTACAGTAAGGAGGCAGAAGCTGCTTCTGGTACATGGACCCTGGTCATGTAGGGCTGGGAGAGTCAGTAAGATAATGTAATAGGGGCCTACAGTAAGTCAGTAAGGAGGCAGAAGCTGCTTCTGGTACATGGACCCTGGTCATGTAGGGCTGGGAGAGTCAGTAAGATTATGTAATAGGGAACTGCAGTAAGTCAGTAAGGAGCCAGAAGCTGCTTCTGGTACATGACCCTGGTCATGTAGGGCTGGGAGAGTCAGTAAGATTATGTAATAGGGGCCTACAGTAAGGAGGCAGAAGCTGCTTCTGGTACATGGACCCGGGTCATGTAAGGCTGGGAGAGTCAGTAAGATTATGTAATAGGGGCCTACAGTAAGTCAGTAAGGAGGCAGAAGCTGCTTCTGGTACATGGACCCTGGTCATGTAGGGCTGGGAGAGTCAGTAAGATTATGTAATAGAGGCCTACAGTAAGTCAGTAAGGAGGCAGAAGCTGCTTCTGGTACATGGACCCTGGTCATGTAGGGCTGGGAGTCAGTAAGATTATGTAATAGGGGCCTACAGTAAGTCAGTAAGGAGGCAGAAGCTGCTTCTGGTACCATGGACCCTGGTCATGTAGGGCTGGGAGTCAGTAAGATTATGTAATAGGGGCCTACAGTAAGTCAGTAAGGAGGCAGAAGCTGCTTCTGGGACATGGACCCTGGTCATGTAGGGCTGGGAGTCAGTAAGATTCTGTAATAGGGGCCTATAGTAAGTCAGTAAGGAGGCAGAAGCTGCTTCTGGTACATGGACCCTGGTCATGTAGGGCTGGGAGAGTCAGTAAGATTATGTAATAGGGGCCTACAGTAAGTCAGTAAGGAGGCAGAAGCTGCTTCTGGTACATGGACCCTGGTCATGTAGGGCTGGGAGTCAGTAAGATTATGTAATAGGGGCATACAGTAAGTCAGTAAGGAGGCAGAAGCTGCTTCTGGGACATGGACCCTGGTCATGTAGGGCTGGGAGAGTCAGTAAGATTATGTAATAGGGGCCTACAGTAAGTCAGTAAGGAGACAGAAGCTGCTTCTGGTACATGGACCCTGGTCATGTAGGGCTGGGAGAGTCAGTAAGATTATGTAATAGGGGCCTACTGTAAGTCAGTAAGGAGGCAGAAGCTGCTTCTGGTACATGGACCCTGGTCATGTAGGGCTGGGAGTCAGTAAGATTCTGTAATAGGGGCCTATAGTAAGTCAGTAAGGAGGCAGAAACTGCTTCTGGTACATGGACCCTGGTCATGTAGGGCTGGGAGTCAGTAAGATTATGTAATAGGGGCCTACAGTAAGTCAGTAAGGAGGCAGAAGCTGCATCTGGTACATGGACCCTGGTCATGTAGGGCTGGGAGAGTCAGTAAGATTGTGTAATAGGGGCCTACAGTAAGTCAGTAAGGAGGCAGAAGCTGCTTCTGGTACATGGACCCTGGTCATGTAGGGCTGGGAGAGTCAGTAAGATTATGTAATAGGATGCCTACAGTAAGACAGTAAGGAGGCAGAAGCTGCTTCTGGTACATGGACCCTGGTCATGTAGGGCTGGGAGAGTCAGTAAGATTATGTAATAGGGGCCTACAGTAAGTCAGTAAGGAGGCAGAAGCTGCTTCTGGTACATGGACCCTGGTCATGTAGGGCTGGGAGTCAGTAAGATTATGTAATAGGGGCCTACAGTAAGTCAGTAAGGAGGCAGAAGCTGCTTCTGGGACATGGACCCTGGTCATGTAGGGCTGGGAGAGTCAGTAAGATTATGTAATAGGGGCCTACAGTAAGTCAGTAAGGAGACAGAAGCTGCTTCTGGTACATGGACCCTGGTCATGTAAGGCTGGGAGAGTCAGTAAGATTATGTAATAGGGACCTACAGTAAGGAGGCAGAAGCTGCTTCTGGTACATGGACCCTGGTCATGTAGGGCTGGGAGAGTCAGTAAGATAATGTAATAGGGGCCTACAGTAAGTCAGTAAGGAGGCAGAAGCTGCTTCTGGTACATGGACCCTGGTCATGTAGGGCTGGGAGAGTCAGTAAGATTGTGTAATAGGGGCCTACAGTAAGTCAGTAAGGAGGCAGAAGCTGCTTCTTGTACATGGACCCTGGTCATGTAGGGCTGGGAGAGTCAGTAAGATTATGTAATAGGGGACTACAGTAAGTCAGTAAGGAGGCAGATGCTGCTTCTGGTACATGGACCCTGGTGATGTAGGGCTGGGAGTCAGTAAGATTATGTAATAGGGGCCTACAGTAAGTCAGTAAGGAGGCAGAAGCTGCTTCTGGTACATGGACCCTGGTCATGTAGGGCTGGGAGAGTCAGTAAGATTGTGTAATAGGGGCCTACAGCAAGTCAGTAAGGAGGCAGAAGCTGCTTCTTGTACATGGACCCTGGTCATGTAGGGCTGGGAGAGTCAGTAAGATTATGTAATAGGGGACTACAGTAAGTCAGTAAGGAGGCAGATGCTGCTTCTGGTACATGGACCCTGGTCATGTAGGGCTGGGAGTCAGTAAGATTATGTAATAGGGGCCTACAGTAAGTCAGTAAGGAGGCAGAAGCTGCTTCTGGTACATGGACCCTGGTCATGTAGGGCTGGGAGAGTCAGTTAGATTATGTAATAGGATGCCTACAGTAAGACAGTAAGGATGCAGAAGCTGCTTCTGGTACATGGACCCTGGTCATGTAGGGCTGGGAGAGTCAGTAAGATTATGTAATAGGGGCCTACAGTAAGTCAGTAAGGAGGCAGAAGCTGCTTCTGGTACATGGACCCTGGTCATGTAGGGCTGGGAGAGTCAGTAAGATTATGTAATAGGGAACTGCAGTAAGTCAGTAAGGAGCCAGAAGCTGCTTCTGGTACATGACCCTGGTCATGTAGGGCTGGGAGAGTCAGTAAGATTATGTAATAGGGGCCTACAGTAAGTCAGTAAGGAGGCAGAAGCTGCTTTTGGTACATGGACCCTGGTCAAGTAGGGCTGGGAGAGTCAGTAAGATTATGTAATAGGGGTCTACAGTAAGTCAGTAAGGAGGCAGAAGCTGCTTCTGGTACATGGACCCTGGTCATGTAGGGCTGGGAGAGTCAGTAAGATTATGTAATAGGGGACTACAGTAAGTCAGTAAGGAGGCAGAAGCTGCTTCTGGTACATGGACCCTGGTCATGTAGGGCTGGGAGAGTCAGTAAGATTATGTAATAGGGGCCTACAGTAAGGAGGCAGAAGCTGCTTCTGGAACATGGACCCGGGTCATGTAAGGCTGGGAGAGTCAGTTATATTATGTAATAGGGGCCTACAGTAAGTCAGTAAGGAGGCAGAAGCTGCTTCTGGTACATGGACCCTGGTCATGTAGGGCTGGGAGAGTCCGTAAGATTATGTAATAGGATGCCTACAGTAAGACAGTAAGGAGGCAGAAGCTGCTTCTGGTACATGGACCCTGGTCATGTAGGGCTGGGAGAGTCAGTAAGATTATGTAATAGGGGCCTACAGTAAGTCAGTAAGGAGGCAGAAGCTGCTTCTGGTACATGGACCCTGGTCATGTAGGGCTGGGAGAGTCAGTAAGATTATGTAATAGGGGCCAACAGTAAGTCAGTAAGGAGGCAGAAGCTGCTTTTGGTACATGGACCCTGGTCATGTAGGGCTGGGAGAGTCAGTAAGATTATGTAATAGGGGTCTACAGTAAGTCAGTAAGGAGGCAGAAGCTGCTTCTGGTACATGGACCCTGGTCATGTAGGGCTGGGAGAGTCAGTAAGATTATGTAATAGGGGACTACAGTAAGTCAGTAAGGAGGCAGAAGCTGCTTCTGGTACATGGACCCTGGTCATGTAGGGCTGGGAGAGTCAGTAAGATTATGTAATAGGGGCCTACAGTAAGGAGGCAGAAGCTGCTTCTGGTACATGGACCCGGGTCATGTAAGGCTGGGAGAGTCAGTAAGATTATGTAATAGGGGCCTACAGTAAGTCAGTAAGGAGGCAGAAGCTGCTTCTGGTACATGGACCCTGGTCATGTAGGGCTGGGAGAGTCAGTAAGATTATGTAATAGAGGCCTACAGTAAGTCAGTAAGGAGGCAGAAGCTGCTTCTGGTACATGGACCCTGGTCATGTAGGGCTGGGAGTCAGTAAGATTATGTAATATGGGCCTACAGTAAGTCAGTAAGGAGGCAGAAGCTGCTTCTGGTACCATGGACCCTGGTCATGTAGGGCTGGGAGTCAGTAAGATTATGTAATAGGGGCCTACAGTAAGTCAGTAAGGAGACAGAAGCTGCTTCTGGTACTTGGACCCTGGTCATGTAGGGCTGGGAGAGTCAGTAAGATTATGTAATAGGGGCCTACTGTAAGTCAGTAAGGAGGCAGAAGCTGCTTCTGGTACATGGACCCTGGTCATGTAGGGCTGGGAGTCAGTAAGATTCTGTAATAGGGGCCTATAGTAAGTCAGTAAGGAGGCAGAAACTGCTTCTGGTACATGGACCCTGGTCATGTAGGGCTGGGAGAGTCAGTAAGATTATGTAATAGGGGCCTACTGTAAGTCAGTAAGGAGGCAGAAGCTGCTTCTGGTACATGGACCCTGGTCATGTAGGGCTGGGAGTCAGTAAGATTATGTAATAGGGGCCTACAGTAAGTCAGTAAGGAGGCAGAAGCTGCATCTGGTACATGGACCCTGGTCATGTAGGGCTGGGAGAGTCAGTAAGATTGTGTAATAGGGGCCTACAGTAAGTCAGTAAGGAGGCAGAAGCTGCTTCTGGTACATGGACCCTGGTCATGTAGGGCTGGGAGAGTCAGTAAGATTATGTAATAGGATGCCTACAGTAAGACAGTAAGGAGGCAGAAGCTGCTTCTGGTACATGGACCCTGGTCATGTAGGGCTGGGAGAGTCAGTAAGATGATGTAATAGGGAACTGCAGTAAGTCAGTAAGGAGCCAGAAGCTGCTTCTGGTACATGACCCTGGTCATGTAGGGCTGGGAGAGTCAGTAAGATTATGTAATAGGGGCCTACAGTAAGTCAGTAAGGAGGCAGAAGCTGCTTTTGGTACATGGACCCTGGTCATGTAGGGCTGGGAGAGTCAGTAAGATTATGTAATAGGGGTCTACAGTAAGTCAGTAAGGAGGCAGAAGCTGCTTCTGGTACATGGACCCTGGTCATGTAGGGCTGGGAGAGTCAGTAAGATTATGTAATAGGGGACTACAGTAAGTCAGTAAGGAGGCAGAAGCTGCTTCTGGTACATGGACCCTGGTCATGTAGGGCTGGGAGAGTCAGTAAGATTATGTAATAGGGGCCTACAGTAAGGAGGCAGAAGCTGCTTCTGGTACATGGACCCGGGTCATGTAAGGCTGGGAGAGTCAGTAAGATTATGTAATAGGGGCCTACAGTAAGTCAGTAAGGAGGCAGAAGCTGCTTCTGGTACATGGACCCTGGTCATGTAGGGCTGGGAGAGTCAGTAAGATTATGTAATAGAGGCCTACAGTAAGTCAGTAAGGAGGCAGAAGCTGCTTCTGGTACATGGACCCTGGTCATGTAGGGCTGGGAGTCAGTAAGATTATGTAATAGGGGCCTACAGTAAGTCAGTAAGGAGGCAGAAGCTGCTTCTGGTACCATGGACCCTGGTCATGTAGGGCTGGGAGTCAGTAAGATTATGTAATAGGGGCCTACAGTAAGTCAGTAAGGAGGCAGAAGCTGCTTCTGGGACATGGACCCTGGTCATGTAGGGCTGGGAGTCAGTAAGATTCTGTAATAGGGGCCTATAGTAAGTCAGTAAGGAGGCAGAAGCTGCTTCTGGTACATGGACCCTGGTCATGTAGGGCTGGGAGAGTCAGTAAGATTATGTAATAGGGGCCTACAGTAAGTCAGTAAGGAGGCAGAAGCTGCTTCTGGTACATGGACCCTGGTCATGTAGGGCTGGGAGTCAGTAAGATTATGTAATAGGGGCCTACAGTAAGTCAGTAAGGAGGCAGAAGCTGCTTCTGGGACATGGACCCTGGTCATGTAGGGCTGGGAGAGTCAGTAAGATTATGTAATAGGGGCCTACAGTAAGTCAGTAAGGAGACAGAAGCTGCTTCTGGTACATGGACCCTGGTCATGTAGGGCTGGGAGAGTCAGTAAGATTATGTAATAGGGGCCTACTGTAAGTCAGTAAGGAGGCAGAAGCTGCTTCTGGTACATGGACCCTGGTCATGTAGGGCTGGGAGTCAGTAAGATTCTGTAATAGGGGCCTATAGTAAGTCAGTAAGGAGGCAGAAACTGCTTCTGGTACATGGACCCTGGTCATGTAGGGCTGGGAGTCAGTTAGATTATGTAATAAGGGCCTACAGTAAGTCAGTAAGGAGGCAGAAGCTGCTTCTGGTACCATGGACCCTGGTCATGTAGGGCTGGGAGTCAGTAAGATTATGCAATAGGGGCCTACAGTAAGTCAGTAAGGAGGCAGAAGCTGCTTCTGGGACATGGACCCTGGTCATGTAGGGCTGGGAGTCAGTAAGATTCTGTAATAGGGTGCCTACAGTAAGTCAGTAAGGAGGCAGAAGCTGCTTCTGGTACATGGACCCTGGTCATGTAAGGCTGGGAGAGTCAGTAAGATTATGTAATAGGGACCTACAGTAAGGAGGCAGAAGCTGCTTCTGGTACATGGACCCTGGTCATGTAGGGCTGGGAGAGTCAGTAAGATAATGTAATAGGGGCCTACAGTAAGTCAGTAAGGAGGCAGAAGCTGCTTCTGGTACATGGACCCTGGTCATGTAGGGCTGGGAGAGTCAGTAAGATTATGTAATATGGGCCTACAGTAAGTCAGTAAGGAGGCAGAAGCTGCTTTTGGTACATGGACCCTGGTCATGTAGGGCTGGGAGAGTCAGTAAGATTGTGTAATAGGGGCCTACAGTAAGTCAGTAAGGAGGCAGAAGCTGCTTCTTGTACATGGACCCTGGTCATGTAGGGCTGGGAGAGTCAGTAAGATTATGTAATAGGGGACTACAGTAAGTCAGTAAGGAGGCAGATGCTGCTTCTGGTACATGGACCCTGGTGATGTAGGGCTGGGAGTCAGTAAGATTATGTAATAGGGGCCTACAGTAAGTCAGTAAGGAGGCAGAAGCTGCTTCTGGTACATGGACCCTGGTCATGTAGGGCTGGGAGAGTCAGTAAGATTGTGTAATAGGGGCCTACAGCAAGTCAGTAAGGAGGCAGAAGCTGCTTCTTGTACATGGACCCTGGTCATGTAGGGCTGGGAGAGTCAGTAAGATTATGTAATAGGGGACTACAGTAAGTCAGTAAGGAGGCAGATGCTGCTTCTGGTACATGGACCCTGGTCATGTAGGGCTGGGAGTCAGTAAGATTATGTAATAGGGGCCTACAGTAAGTCAGTAAGGAGGCAGAAGCTGCATCTGGTACATGGACCCTGGTCATGTAGGGCTGGGAGAGTCAGTAAGATTGTGTAATAGGGGCCTACAGTAAGTCAGTAAGGAGGCAGAAGCTGCTTCTGGTACATGGACTCTGGTCATGTAGGGCTGGGAGAGTCAGTAAGATTATGTAATAGGATGCCTACAGTAAGACAGTAAGGAGGCAGAAGCTGCTTCTGGTACATGGACCCTGGTCATGTAGGGCTGGGAGAGTCAGTAAGATTATGTAATAGGGGCCTACAGTAAGTCAGTAAGGAGGCAGAAGCTGCTTCTGGTACATGGACCCTGGTCATGTAGGGCTGGGAGAGTCAGTAAGATTATGTAATAGGGAACTGCAGTAAGTCAGTAAGGAGCCAGAAGCTGCTTCTGGTACATGACCCTGGTCATGTAGGGCTGGGAGAGTCAGTAAGATTATGTAATAGGGGCCTACAGTAAGTCAGTAAGGAGGCAGAAGCTGCTTTTGGTACATGGACCCTGGTCATGTAGGGCTGGGAGAGTCAGTAAGATTATGTAATAGGGGTCTACAGTAAGTCAGTAAGGAGGCAGAAGCTGCTTCTGGTACATGGACCCTGGTCATGTAGGGCTGGGAGAGTCAGTAAGATTATGTAATAGGGGACTACAGTAAGTCAGTAAGGAGGCAGAAGCTGCTTCTGGTACATGGACCCTGGTCATGTAGGGCTGGGAGAGTCAGTAAGATTATGTAATAGGGGCCTACATTAAGGAGGCAGAAGCTGCTTCTGGTACATGGACCCGGGTCATGTAAGGCTGGGAGAGTCAGTAAGATTATGTAATAGGGGCCTACAGTAAGTCAGTAAGGAGGCAGAAGCTGCTTCTGGTACATGGACCCTGGTCATGTAGGGCTGGGAGAGTCAGTAAGATTATGTAATAGAGGCCTACAGTAAGTCAGTAAGGAGGCAGAAGCTGCTTCTGGTACATGGACCCTGGTCATGTAGGGCTGGGAGTCAGTAAGATTATGTAATAGGGGCCTACAGTAAGTCAGTAAGGAGGCAGAAGCTGCTTCTGGGACATGGACCCTGGTCATGTAGGGCTGGGAGTCAGTAAGATTCTGTAATAGGGGCCTATAGTAAGTCAGTAAGGAGGCAGAAGCTGCTTCTGGTACATGGACCCTGGTCATGTAGGGCTGGGAGAGTCAGTAAGATTATGTAATAGGGGCCTACAGTAAGTCAGTAAGGAGGCAGAAGCTGCTTCTGGTACATGGACCCTGGTCATGTAGGGCTGGGAGTCAGTAAGATTATGTAATAGGGGCCTACAGTAAGTCAGTAAGGAGGCAGAAGCTGCTTCTGGGACATGGACCCTGGTCATGTAGGGCTGGGAGAGTCAGTAAGATTATGTAATAGGGGCCTACAGTAAGTCAGTAAGGAGACAGAAGCTGCTTCTGGTACATGGACCCTGGTCATGTAGGGCTGGGAGAGTCAGTAAGATTATGTAATAGGGGCCTACTGTAAGTCAGTAAGGAGGCAGAAGCTGCTTCTGGTACATGGACCCTGGTCATGTAGGGCTGGGAGTCAGTAAGATTCTGTAATAGGGGCCTATAGTAAGTCAGTAAGGAGGCAGAAACTGCTTCTGGTACATGGACCCTGGTCATGTAGGGCTGGGAGTCAGTAAGATTATGTAATAGGGGCCTACAGTAAGTCAGTAAGGAGGCAGAAGCTGCTTCTGGTACCATGGACCCTGGTCATGTAGGGCTGGGAGTCAGTAAGATTATGTAATAGGGGCCTACAGTAAGTCAGTAAGGAGGCAGAAGCTGCTTCTGGGACATGGACCCTGGTCATGTAGGGCTGGGAGTCAGTAAGATTCTGTAATAGGGTGCCTACAGTAAGTCAGTAAGGAGGCAGAAGCTGCTTCTGGTACATGGACCCTGGTCATGTAAGGCTGGGAGAGTCAGTAAGATTATGTAATAGGGACCTACAGTAAGGAGGCAGAAGCTGCTTCTGGTACATGGACCCTGGTCATGTAGGGCTGGGAGAGTCAGTAAGATAATGTAATAGGGGCCTACAGTAAGTCAGTAAGGAGGCAGAAGCTGCTTCTGGTACATGGACCCTGGTCATGTAGGGCTGGGAGAGTCAGTAAGATTATGTAATAGGGGCCTACAGTAAGTCAGTAAGGAGGCAGAAGCTGCTTCTGGTACATGGACCCTGGTCATGTAGGGCAGGGAGAGTCAGTAAGATTGTGTAATAGGGGCCTACAGTAAGTCAGTAAGGAGGCAGAAGCTGCTTCTTGTACATGGACCCTGGTCATGTAGGGCTGGGAGAGTCAGTAAGATTATGTAATAGGGGCCTACAGTAAGTCAGTAAGGAGGCAGAAGCTGCTTCTGGTACATGGACCCTGGTCATGTAGGGCTGGGAGAGTCAGTAAGATTGTGTAATAGGGGCCTACAGTAAGTCAGTAAGGAGGCAGAAGCTGCTTCTGGTACATGGACCCTGGTCATGTAGGGCTGGGAGTCAGTAAGATTCTGTAATAGGGGCCTATAGTAAGTCAGTAAGGAGGCAGAAACTGCTTCTGGTACATGGACCCTGGTCATGTAGGGCTGGGAGTCAGTAAGATTATGTAATAGGGGCCTACAGTAAGTCAGTAAGGAGGCAGAAGCTGCTTCTGGTACCATGGACCCTGGTCATGTAGGGCTGGGAGTCAGTAAGATTATGTAATAGGGGCCTACAGTAAGTCAGTAAGGAGGCAGAAGCTGCTTCTGGGACATGGACCCTGGTCATGTAGGGCTGGGAGTCAGTAAGATTCTGTAATAGGGTGCCTACAGTAAGTCAGTAAGGAGGCAGAAGCTGCTTCTGGTACATGGACCCTGGTCATGTAAGGCTGGGAGAGTCAGTAAGATTATGTAATAGGGACCTACAGTAAGGAGGCAGAAGCTGCTTCTGGTACATGGACCCTGGTCATGTAGGGCTGGGAGAGTCAGTAAGATAATGTAATAGGGGCCTACAGTAAGTCAGTAAGGAGGCAGAAGCTGCTTCTGGTACATGGACCCTGGTCATGTAGGGCTGGGAGAGTCAGTAAGATTATGTAATAGGGGCCTACAGTAAGTCAGTAAGGACGCAGAAGCTGCTTCTGGTACATGGACCCTGGTCATGTAGGGCTGGGAGAGTCAGTAAGATTGTGTAATAGGGGCCTACAGTAAGTCAGTAAGGAGGCAGAAGCTGCTTCTTGTACATGGACCCTGGTCATGTAGGGCTGGGAGAGTCAGTAAGATTATGTAATAGGGGCCTACAGTAAGTCAGTAAGGAGGCAGAAGCTGCTTCTGGTACATGGACCCTGGTCATGTAGGGCTGGGAGAGTCAGTAAGATTGTGTAATAGGGGCCTACAGTAAGTCAGTAAGGAGGCAGAAGCTGCTTCTGGTACATGGACCCTGGTCATGTAGGGCTGGGAGTCAGTAAGATTCTGTAATAGGGGCCTATAGTAAGTCAGTAAGGAGGCAGAAACTGCTTCTGGTACATGGACCCTGGTCATGTAGGGCTGGGAGTCAGTAAGATTATGTAATAGGGGCCTACAGTAAGTCAGTAAGGAGGCAGAAGCTGCTTCTGGTACCATGGACCCTGGTCATGTAGGGCTGGGAGTCAGTAAGATTATGTAATAGGGGCCTACAGTAAGTCAGTAAGGAGGCAGAAGCTGCTTCTGGGACATGGACCCTGGTCATGTAGGGCTGGGAGTCAGTAAGATTCTGTAATAGGGTGCCTACAGTAAGTCAGTAAGGAGGCAGAAGCTGCTTCTGGTACATGGACCCTGGTCATGTAAGGCTGGGAGAGTCAGTAAGATTATGTAATAGGGACCTACAGTAAGGAGGCAGATGCTGCTTCTGGTACATGGACCCTGGTCATGTAGGGCTGGGAGAGTCAGTAAGATAATGTAATAGGGGCCTACAGTAAGTCAGTAAGGAGGCAGAAGCTGCTTCTGGTACATGGACCCTGGTCATGTAGGGCTGGGAGAGTCAGTAAGATTATGTAATAGGGGCCTACAGTAAGTCAGTAAGGAGGCAGAAGCTGCTTCTGGTACATGGACCCTGGTCATGTAGGGCTGGGAGAGTCAGTAAGATTGTGTAATAGGGGCCTACAGTAAGTCAGTAAGGAGGCAGAAGCTGCTTCTTGTACATGGACCCTGGTCATGTAGGGCTGGGAGAGTCAGTAAGATTATGTAATAGGGGACTACAGTAAGTCAGTAAGGAGGCAGATGCTGCTTCTGGTACATGGACCCTGGTGATGTAGGGCTGGGAGTCAGTAAGATTATGTAATAGGGGCCTACAGTAAGTCAGTAAGGAGGCAGAAGCTGCTTCTGGTACATGGACCCTGGTCATGTAGGGCTGGGAGAGTCAGTAAGATTGTGTAATAGGGGCCTACAGCAAGTCAGTAAGGAGGCAGAAGCTGCTTCTTGTACATGGACCCTGGTCATGTAGGGCTGGGAGAGTCAGTAAGATTATGTAATAGGGGACTACAGTAAGTCAGTAAGGAGGCAGATGCTGCTTCTGGTACATGGACCCTGGTCATGTAGGGCTGGGAGTCAGTAAGATTATGTAATAGGGGCCTACAGTAAGTCAGTAAGGAGGCAGAAGCTGCATCTGGTACATGGACCCTGGTCATGTAGGGCTGGGAGAGTCAGTAAGATTGTGTAATAGGGGCCTACAGTAAGTCAGTAAGGAGGCAGAAGCTGCTTCTGGTACATGGACCCTGGTCATGTAGGGCTGGGAGAGTCAGTAAGATAATGTAATAGGGGCCTACAGTAAGTCAGTAAGGAGGCAGAAGCTGCTTCTGGTACATGGACCCTGGTCATGTAGGGCTGGGAGAGTCAGTAAGATTATGTAATAGGGGCCTACAGTAAGTCAGTAAGGAGGCAGAAGCTGCTTCTGGTACATGGACCCTGGTCATGTAGGGCTGGGAGAGTCAGTAAGATTGTGTAATAGGGGCCTACAGTAAGTCAGTAAGGAGGCAGAAGCTGCTTCTTGTACATGGACCCTGGTCATGTAGGGCTGGGAGAGTCAGTAAGATTATGTAATAGGGGCCTACAGTAAGTCAGTAAGGAGGCAGAAGCTGCTTCTGGTACATGGACCCTGGTCATGTAGGGCTGGGAGAGTCAGTAAGATTGTGTAATAGGGGCCTACAGTAAGTCAGTAAGGAGGCAGAAGCTGCTTCTGGTACATGGACCCTGGTCATGTAGGGCTGGGAGTCAGTAAGATTCTGTAATAGGGGCCTATAGTAAGTCAGTAAGGAGGCAGAAACTGCTTCTGGTACATGGACCCTGGTCATGTAGGGCTGGGAGTCAGTAAGATTATGTAATAGGGGCCTACAGTAAGTCAGTAAGGAGGCAGAAGCTGCTTCTGGTACCATGGACCCTGGTCATGTAGGGCTGGGAGTCAGTAAGATTATGTAATAGGGGCCTACAGTAAGTCAGTAAGGAGGCAGAAGCTGCTTCTGGGACATGGACCCTGGTCATGTAGGGCTGGGAGTCAGTAAGATTCTGTAATAGGGTGCCTACAGTAAGTCAGTAAGGAGGCAGAAGCTGCTTCTGGTACATGGACCCTGGTCATGTAAGGCTTGGAGAGTCAGTAAGATTATGTAATAGGGACCTACAGTAAGGAGGCAGAAGCTGCTTCTGGTACATGGACCCTGGTCATGTAGGGCTGGGAGAGTCAGTAAGATAATGTAATAGGGGCCTACAGTAAGTCAGTAAGGAGGCAGAAGCTGCTTCTGGTACATGGACCCTGGTCATGTAGGGCTGGGAGAGTCAGTAAGATTATGTAATAGGGGCCTACAGTAAGTCAGTAAGGAGGCAGAAGCTGCTTCTGGTACATGGACCCTGGTCATGTAGGGCAGGGAGAGTCAGTAAGATTGTGTAATAGGGGCCTACAGTAAGTCAGTAAGGAGGCAGAAGCTGCTTCTTGTACATGGACCCTGGTCATGTAGGGCTGGGAGAGTCAGTAAGATTATGTAATAGGGGCCTACAGTAAGTCAGTAAGGAGGCAGAAGCTGCTTCTGGTACATGGACCCTGGTCATGTAGGGCTGGGAGAGTCAGTAAGATTGTGTAATAGGGGCCTACAGTAAGTCAGTAAGGAGGCAGAAGCTGCTTCTGGTACATGGACCCTGGTCATGTAGGGCTGGGAGTCAGTAAGATTCTGTAATAGGGGCCTATAGTAAGTCAGTAAGGAGGCAGAAACTGCTTCTGGTACATGGACCCTGGTCATGTAGGGCTGGGAGTCAGTAAGATTATGTAATAGGGGCCTACAGTAAGTCAGTAAGGAGGCAGAAGCTGCTTCTGGTACCATGGACCCTGGTCATGTAGGGCTGGGAGTCAGTAAGATTATGTAATAGGGGCCTACAGTAAGTCAGTAAGGAGGCAGAAGCTGCTTCTGGGACATGGACCCTGGTCATGTAGGGCTGGGAGTCAGTAAGATTCTGTAATAGGGTGCCTACAGTAAGTCAGTAAGGAGGCAGAAGCTGCTTCTGGTACATGGACCCTGGTCATGTAAGGCTGGGAGAGTCAGTAAGATTATGTAATAGGGACCTACAGTAAGGAGGCAGAAGCTGCTTCTGGTACATGGACCCTGGTCATGTAGGGCTGGGAGAGTCAGTAAGATAATGTAATAGGGGCCTACAGTAAGTCAGTAAGGAGGCAGAAGCTGCTTCTGGTACATGGACCCTGGTCATGTAGGGCTGGGAGAGTCAGTAAGATTATGTAATAGGGGCCTACAGTAAGTCAGTAAGGAGGCAGAAGCTGCTTCTGGTACATGGACCCTGGTCATGTAGGGCTGGGAGAGTCAGTAAGATTGTGTAATAGGGGCCTACAGTAAGTCAGTAAGGAGGCAGAAGCTGCTTCTTGTACATGGACCCTGGTCATGTAGGGCTGGGAGAGTCAGTAAGATTATGTAATAGGGGCCTACAGTAAGTCAGTAAGGAGGCAGAAGCTGCTTCTGGTACATGGACCCTGGTCATGTAGGGCTGGGAGAGTCAGTAAGATTGTGTAATAGGGGCCTACAGTAAGTCAGTAAGGAGGCAGAAGCTGCTTCTGGTACATGGACCCTGGTCATGTAGGGCTGGGAGTCAGTAAGATTCTGTAATAGGGGCCTATAGTAAGTCAGTAAGGAGGCAGAAACTGCTTCTGGTACATGGACCCTGGTCATGTAGGGCTGGGAGTCAGTAAGATTATGTAATAGGGGCCTACAGTAAGTCAGTAAGGAGGCAGAAGCTGCTTCTGGTACCATGGACCCTGGTCATGTAGGGCTGGGAGTCAGTAAGATTATGTAATAGGGGCCTACAGTAAGTCAGTAAGGAGGCAGAAGCTGCTTCTGGGACATGGACCCTGGTCATGTAGGGCTGGGAGTCAGTAAGATTCTGTAATAGGGTGCCTACAGTAAGTCAGTAAGGAGGCAGAAGCTGCTTCTGGTACATGGACCCTGGTCATGTAAGGCTGGGAGAGTCAGTAAGATTATGTAATAGGGACCTACAGTAAGGAGGCAGAAGCTGCTTCTGGTACATGGACCCTGGTCATGTAGGGCTGGGAGAGTCAGTAAGATAATGTAATAGGGGCCTACAGTAAGTCAGTAAGGAGGCAGAAGCTGCTTCTGGTACATGGACCCTGGTCATGTAGGGCTGGGAGAGTCAGTAAGATTATGTAATAGGGGCCTACAGTAAGTCAGTAAGGAGGCAGAAGCTGCTTCTGGTACATGGACCCTGGTCATGTAGGGCTGGGAGAGTCAGTAAGATTGTGTAATAGGGGCCTACAGTAAGTCAGTAAGGAGGCAGAAGCTGCTTCTTGTACATGGACCCTGGTCATGTAGGGCTGGGAGAGTCAGTAAGATTATGTAATAGGGGACTACAGTAAGTCAGTAAGGAGGCAGATGCTGCTTCTGGTACATGGACCCTGGTGATGTAGGGCTGGGAGTCAGTAAGATTATGTAATAGGGGCCTACAGTAAGTCAGTAAGGAGGCAGAAGCTGCTTCTGGTACATGGACCCTGGTCATGTAGGGCTGGGAGAGTCAGTAAGATTGTGTAATAGGGGCCTACAGCAAGTCAGTAAGGAGGCAGAAGCTGCTTCTTGTACATGGACCCTGGTCATGTAGGGCTGGGAGAGTCAGTAAGATTATGTAATAGGGGACTACAGTAAGTCAGTAAGGAGGCAGATGCTGCTTCTGGTACATGGACCCTGGTCATGTAGGGCTGGGAGTCAGTAAGATTATGTAATAGGGGCCTACAGTAAGTCAGTAAGGAGGCAGAAGCTGCATCTGGTACATGGACCCTGGTCATGTAGGGCTGGGAGAGTCAGTAAGATTGTGTAATAGGGGCCTACAGTAAGTCAGTAAGGAGGCAGAAGCTGCTTCTGGTACATGGACCCTGGTCATGTAGGGCTGGGAGAGTCAGTAAGATTATGTAATAGGATGCCTACAGTAAGACAGTAAGGAGGCAGAAGCTGCTTCTGGTACATGGACCCTGGTCATGTAGGGCTGGGAGAGTCAGTAAGATTATGTAATAGGGGCCTACAGTAAGTCAGTAAGGAGGCAGAAGCTGCTTCTGGTACATGGACCCTGGTCATGTAGGGCTGGGAGAGTCAGTAAGATTATGTAATAGGGGCCTACAGTAAGTCAGTAAGGAGGCAGAAGCTGCTTCTGGTACATGGACCCTGGTCATGTAGGGCTGGGAGAGTCAGTAAGATTGTGTAATAGGGGCCTACAGTAAGTCAGTAAGGAGGCAGAAGCTGCTTCTGGTACATGGACCCTGGTCATGTAGGGCTGGGAGTCAGTAAGATTCTGTAATAGGGGCCTATAGTAAGTCAGTAAGGAGGCAGAAACTGCTTCTGGTACATGGACCCTGGTCATGTAGGGCTGGGAGTCAGTAAGATTATGTAATAGGGGCCTACAGTAAGTCAGTAAGGAGGCAGAAGCTGCTTCTGGTACCATGGACCCTGGTCATGTAGGGCTGGGAGTCAGTAAGATTATGTAATAGGGGCCTACAGTAAGTCAGTAAGGAGGCAGAAGCTGCTTCTGGGACATGGACCCTGGTCATGTAGGGCTGGGAGTCAGTAAGATTCTGTAATAGGGTGCCTACAGTAAGTCAGTAAGGAGGCAGAAGCTGCTTCTGGTACATGGACCCTGGTCATGTAAGGCTGGGAGAGTCAGTAAGATTATGTAATAGGGACCTACAGTAAGGAGGCAGAAGCTGCTTCTGTAACATGGACCCTGGTCATGTAGGGCTGGGAGAGTCAGTAAGATAATGTAATAGGGGCCTACAGTAAGTCAGTAAGGAGGCAGAAGCTGCTTCTGGTACATGGACCCTGGTCATGTAGGGCTGGGAGAGTCAGTAAGATTATGTAATAGGGGCCTACAGTAAGTCAGTAAGGAGGCAGAAGCTGCTTCTGGTACATGGACCCTGGTCATGTAGGGCTGGGAGAGTCAGTAAGATTGTGTAATAGGGGCCTACAGTAAGTCAGTAAGGAGGCAGAAGCTGCTTCTTGTACATGGACCCTGGTCATGTAGGGCTGGGAGAGTCAGTAAGATTATGTAATAGGGGACTACAGTAAGTCAGTAAGGAGGCAGATGCTGCTTCTGGTACATGGACCCTGGTGATGTAGGGCTGGGAGTCAGTAAGATTATGTAATAGGGGCCTACAGTAAGTCAGTAAGGAGGCAGAAGCTGCTTCTGGTACATGGACCCTGGTCATGTAGGGCTGGGAGAGTCAGTAAGATTGTGTAATAGGGGCCTACAGCAAGTCAGTAAGGAGGCAGAAGCTGCTTCTTGTACATGGACCCTGGTCATGTAGGGCTGGGAGAGTCAGTAAGATTATGTAATAGGGGACTACAGTAAGTCAGTAAGGAGGCAGATGCTGCTTCTGGTACATGGACCCTGGTCATGTAGGGCTGGGAGTCAGTAAGATTATGTAATAGGGGCCTACAGTAAGTCAGTAAGGAGGCAGAAGCTGCATCTGGTACATGGACCCTGGTCATGTAGGGCTGGGAGAGTCAGTAAGATTGTGTAATAGGGGCCTACAGTAAGTCAGTAAGGAGGCAGAAGCTGCTTCTGGTACATGGACCCTGGTCATGTAGGGCTGGGAGAGTCAGTAAGATTATGTAATAGGATGCCTACAGTAAGACAGTAAGGAGGCAGAAGCTGCTTCTGGTACATGGACCCTGGTCATGTAGGGCTGGGAGAGTCAGTAAGATTATGTAATAGGGGCCTACAGTAAGTCAGTAAGGAGGCAGAAGCTGCTTCTGGTACATGGACCCTGGTCATGTAGGGCTGGGAGAGTCAGTAAGATTATGTAATAGGGAACTGCAGTAAGTCAGTAAGGAGCCAGAAGCTGCTTCTGGTACATGACCCTGGTCATGTAGGGCTGGGAGAGTCAGTGAGATTATGTAATAGGGGCCTACAGTAAGTCAGTAAGGAGGCAGAAGCTGCTTCTGGTACATGGACCCTGGTCATGTAGGGCTGGGAGAGTCAGTAAGATTATGTAATAGGGGCCTACAGTAAGGAGGCAGAAGCTGCTTCTGGTACATGGACCCGGGTCATGTAAGGCTGGGAGAGTCAGTAAGATTATGTAATAGGGGCCTACAGTAAGTCAGTAAGGAGGCAGAAGCTGCTTCTGGTACATGGACCCTGGTCATGTAGGGCTGGGAGAGTCAGTAAGATTATGTAATAGAGGCCTACAGTAAGTCAGTAAGGAGGCAGAAGCTGCTTCTGGTACATGGACCCTGGTCATGTAGGGCTGGGAGTCAGTAAGATTATGTAATAGGGGCCTACAGTAAGTCAGTAAGGAGGCAGAAGCTGCTTCTGGTACCATGGACCCTGGTCATGTAGGGCTGGGAGTCAGTAAGATTATGTAATAGGGGCCTACAGTAAGTCAGTAAGGAGGCAGAAGCTGCTTCTGGGACATGGACCCTGGTCATGTAGGGCTGGGAGTCAGTAAGATTCTGTAATAGGGGCCTATAGTAAGTCAGTAAGGAGGCAGAAGCTGCTTCTGGTACATGGACCCTGGTCATGTAGGGCTGGGAGAGTCAGTAAGATTATGTAATAGGGGCCTACAGTAAGTCAGTAAGGAGGCAGAAGCTGCTTCTGGTACATGGACCCTGGTCATGTAGGGCTGGGAGTCAGTAAGATTTTGTAATAGGGGCCTACAGTAAGTCAGTAAGGAGGCAGAAGCTGCTTCTGGGACATGGACCCTGGTCATGTAAGGCTGGGAGAGTCAGTAAGATTATGTAATAGGGGCCTACTGTAAGTCAGCAAGGAGGCAGAAGCTGCTTCTGGTACATGGACCCTGGTCATGTAGGGCTGGGAGTCAGTAAGATTCTGTAATAGGGGCCTACAGTAAGTCAGTAAGGAGGCAGAAGCTGCTTCTGGTACATGGACCCTGGTCATGTAGGGCTGGGAGAGTCAGTAAGATTGTGTAATAGGGGCCTACAGTAAGTCAGTAAGGAGGCAGAAGCTGCTTCTTGTACATGGACCCTGGTCATGTAGGGCTGGGAGAGTCAGTAAGATTATGTAATAGGGGCCTACAGTAAGTCAGTAAGGAGGCAGAAGCTGCTTCTGGTACATGGACCCTGGTCATGTAGGGCTGGGAGAGTCAGTAAGATTGTGTAATAGGGGCCTACAGTAAGTCAGTAAGGAGGCAGAAGCTGCTTCTGGTACATGGACCCTGGTCATGTAGGGCTGGGAGTCAGTAAGATTCTGTAATAGGGGCCTATAGTAAGTCAGTAAGGAGGCAGAAACTGCTTCTGGTACATGGACCCTGGTCATGTAGGGCTGGGAGTCAGTAAGATTATGTAATAGGGGCCTACAGTAAGTCAGTAAGGAGGCAGAAGCTGCTTCTGGTACCATGGACCCTGGTCATGTAGGGCTGGGAGTCAGTAAGATTATGTAATAGGGGCCTACAGTAAGTCAGTAAGGAGGCAGAAGCTGCTTCTGGGACATGGACCCTGGTCATGTAGGGCTGGGAGTCAGAAAGATTCTGTAATAGGGTGCCTACAGTAAGTCAGTAAGGAGGCAGAAGCTGCTTCTGGTACATGGACCCTGGTCATGTAAGGCTGGGAGAGTCAGTAAGATTATGTAATAGGGACCTACAGTAAGGAGGCAGAAGCTGCTTCTGGTACATGGACCCTGGTCATGTAGGGCTGGGAGAGTCAGTAAGATAATGTAATAGGGGCCTACAGTAAGTCAGTAAGGAGGCAGAAGCTGCTTCTGGTACATGGACCCTGGTCATGTAGGGCTGGGAGAGTCAGTAAGATTATGTAATAGGGGCCTACAGTAAGTCAGTAAGGAGGCAGAAGCTGCTTCTGGTACATGGACCCTGGTCATGTAGGGCTGGGAGAGTCAGTAAGATTGTGTAATAGGGGCCTACAGTAAGTCAGTAAGGAGGCAGAAGCTGCTTCTTGTACATGGACCCTGGTCATGTAGGGCTGGGAGAGTCAGTAAGATTATGTAATAGGGGACTACAGTAAGTCAGTAAGGAGGCAGATGCTGCTTCTGGTACATGGACCCTGGTGATGTAGGGCTGGGAGTCAGTAAGATTATGTAATAGGGGCCTACAGTAAGTCAGTAAGGAGGCAGAAGCTGCTTCTGGTACATGGACCCTGGTCATGTAGGGCTGGGAGAGTCAGTAAGATTGTGTAATAGGGGCCTACAGCAAGTCAGTAAGGAGGCAGAAGCTGCTTCTTGTACATGGACCCTGGTCATGTAGGGCTGGGAGAGTCAGTAAGATTATGTAATAGGGGACTACAGTAAGTCAGTAAGGAGGCAGATGCTGCTTCTGGTACATGGACCCTGGTCATGTAGGGCTGGGAGTCAGTAAGATTATGTAATAGGGGCCTACAGTAAGTCAGTAAGGAGGCAGAAGCTGCATCTGGTACATGGACCCTGGTCATGTAGGGCTGGGAGAGTCAGTAAGATTGTGTAATAGGGGCCTACAGTAAGTCAGTAAGGAGGCAGAAGCTGCTTCTGGTACATGGACCCTGGTCATGTAGGGCTGGGAGAGTCAGTAAGATTATGTAATAGGATGCCTACAGTAAGACAGTAAGGAGGCAGAAGCTGCTTCTGGTACATGGACCCTGGTCATGTAGGGCTGGGAGAGTCAGTAAGATTATGTAATAGGGGCCTACAGTAAGTCAGTAAGGAGGCAGAAGCTGCTTCTGGTACATGGACCCTGGTCATGTAGGGCTGGGAGAGTCAGTAAGATTATGTAATAGGGAACTGCAGTAAGTCAGTAAGGAGCCAGAAGCTGCTTCTGGTACATGACCCTGGTCATGTAGGGCTGGGAGAGTCAGTAAGATTATGTAATAGGGGCCTACAGTAAGTCAGTAAGGAGGCAGAAGCTGCTTCTGGTACATGGACCCTGGTCATGTAGGGCTGGGAGAGTCAGTAAGATTATGTAATAGGGGCCTACAGTAAGGAGGCAGAAGCTGCTTCTGGTACATGGACCCGGGTCATGTAAGGCTGGGAGAGTCAGTAAGATTATGTAATAGGGGCCTACAGTAAGTCAGTAAGGAGGCAGAAGCTGCTTCTGGTACATGGACCCTGGTCATGTAGGGCTGGGAGAGTCAGTAAGATTATGTAATAGAGGCCTACAGTAAGTCAGTAAGGAGGCAGAAGCTGCTTCTGGTACATGGACCCTGGTCATGTAGGGCTGGGAGTCAGTAAGATTATGTAATAGGGGCCTACAGTAAGTCAGTAAGGAGGCAGAAGCTGCTTCTGGAACCATGGACCCTGGTCATGTAGGGCTGGGAGTCAGTAAGATTATGTAATAGGGGCCTACAGTAAGTCAGTAAGGAGGCAGAAGCTGCTTCTGGGACATGGACCCTGGTCATGTAGGGCTGGGAGTCAGTAAGATTCTGTAATAGGGGCCTATAGTAAGTCAGTAAGGAGGCAGAAGCTGCTTCTGGTACATGGACCCTGGTCATTTAGGGCTGGGAGAGTCAGTAAGATTATGTAATAGGGGCCTACAGTAAGTCAGTAAGGAGGCAGAAGCTGCTTCTGGTACATGGACCCTGGTCATGTAGGGCTGGGAGTCAGTAAGATTATGTAATAGGGGCCTACAGTAAGTCAGTAAGGAGGCAGAAGCTGCTTCTGGGACATGGACCCTGGTCATGTAGGGCTGGGAGAGTCAGTAAGATTATGTAATAGGGGCCTACTGTAAGTCAGCAAGGAGGCAGAAGCTGCTTCTGGTACATGGACCCTGGTCATGTAGGGCTGGGAGTCAGTAAGATTCTGTAATAGGGGCCTACAGTAAGTCAGTAAGGAGGCAGAAGCTGCTTCTGGTACATGGACCCTGGTCATGTAGGGCTGGGAGAGTCAGTAAGATTGTGTAATAGGGGCCTACAGTAAGTCAGTAAGGAGGCAGAAGCTGCTTCTTGTACATGGACCCTGGTCATGTAGGGCTGGGAGAGTCAGTAAGATTATGTAATAGGGGCCTACAGTAAGTCAGTAAGGAGGCAGAAGCTGCTTCTGGTACATGGACCCTGGTCATGTAGGGCTGGGAAAGTCAGTAAGATTGTGTAATAGGGGCCTACAGTAACTCAGTAAGGAGGCAGAAGCTGCTTCTGGTACATGGACCCTGGTCATGTAGGGCTGGGAGTCAGTAAGATTCTGTAATAGGGGCCTATAGTAAGTCAGTAAGGAGGCAGAAACTGCTTCTGGTACATGGACCCTGGTCATGTAGGGCTGGGAGTCAGTAAGATTATGTAATAGGGGCCTACAGTAAGTCAGTAAGGAGGCAGAAGCTGCATCTGGTACCATGGACCCTGGTCATGTAGGGCTGGGAGTCAGTAAGATTATGTAATAGGGGCCTACAGTAAGTCAGTAAGGAGGCAGAAGCTGCTTCTGGTACATGGACCCTGGTCATGTAGGGCTGGGAGAGTCAGTAAGATTATGTAATAGGATGCCTACAGTAAGACAGTAAGGAGGCAGAAGCTGCTTCTGGTACATGGACCCTGGTCATGTAGGGCTGGGAGAGTCAGTAAGATTATGTAATAGGGGCCTACAGTAAGTCAGTAAGGAGGCAGAAGCTGCTTCTGGTACATGGACCCTGGTCATGTAGGGCTGGGAGAGTCAGTAAGATTATGTAATAGGGAACTGCAGTAAGTCAGTAAGGAGCCAGAAGCTGCTTCTGGTACATGACCCTGGTCATGTAGGGCTGGGAGAGTCAGTAAGATTATGTAATAGGGGCCTACAGTAAGTCAGTAAGGAGGCAGAAGCTGCTTCTGGTACATGGACCCTGGTCATGTAGGGCTGGGAGAGTCAGTAAGATTATGTAATAGGGGCCTACAGTAAGGAGGCAGAAGCTGCTTCTGGTACATGGACCCGGGTCATGTAAGGCTGGGAGAGTCAGTAAGATTATGTAATAGGGGCCTACAGTAAGTCAGTAAGGAGGCAGAAGCTGCTTCTGGTACATGGACCCTGGTCATGTAGGGCTGGGAGAGTCAGTAAGATTATGTAATAGAGGCCTACAGTAAGTCAGTAAGGAGGCAGAAGCTGCTTCTGGTACATGGACCCTGGTCATGTAGGGCTGGGAGTCAGTAAGATTATGTAATAGGGGCCTACAGTAAGTCAGTAAGGAGGCAGAAGCTGCTTCTGGTACCATGGACCCTGGTCATGTAGGGCTGGGAGTCAGTAAGATTATGTAATAGGGGCCTACAGTAAGTCAGTAAGGAGGCAGAAGCTGCTTCTGGGACATGGACCCTGGTCATGTAGGGCTGGGAGTCAGTAAGATTCTGTAATAGGGGCCTATAGTAAGTCAGTAAGGAGGCAGAAGCTGCTTCTGGTACATGGACCCTGGTCATGTAGGGCTGGGAGAGTCAGTAAGATTATGTAATAGGGGCCTACAGTAAGTCAGTAAGGAGGCAGAAGCTGCTTCTGGTACATGGACCCTGGTCATGTAGGGCTGGGAGTCAGTAAGATTATGTAATAGGGGCCTACAGTAAGTCAGTAAGGAGGCAGAAGCTGCTTCTGGGACATGGACCCTGGTCATGTAGGGCTGGGAGAGTCAGTAAGATTATGTAATAGGGGCCTACTGTAAGTCAGCAAGGAGGCAGAAGCTGCTTCTGGTACATGGACCCTGGTCATGTAGGGCTGGGAGTCAGTAAGATTCTGTAATAGGGGCCTATAGTAAGTCAGTAAGGAGGCAGAAACTGCTTCTGGTACATGGACCCTGGTCATGTAGGGCTGGGAGTCAATAAGATTATGTAATAGGGGCCTACAGTAAGTCAGTAAGGAGGCAGAAGCTGCTTCTGGTACCATGGACCCTGGTCATGTAGGGCTGGGAGTCAGTAAGATTATGTAATAGGGGCCTACAGTTAGTCAGTAAGGAGGCAGAAGCTGCTTCTGGTACATGGACCCTGGTCATGTAGGGCTGGGAGTCAGTAAGATTCTGTAATAGGGTGCCTACAGTAAGTCAGTAAGGAGGCAGAAGCTGCTTCTGGTACATGGACCCCTGGTCATGTAGGGCTGGAGAGTCAGTAAGATTATGTAATAGGGTGCCTACAGTAAGTCAGTAAGGCAGAAGCTGCTTCTGGTACATGGACCCTGGTCATGTAGGGCTTGGAGAGTCAGTAAGATAATGTAATAGGGGCCTACAGTAAGTCAGTAAGGAGGCAGAAGCTGCTTCTGGTACATGGACCCTGGTCATGTAGGGCTGGGAGAGTCAGTAAGATTATGTAATAGGGGCCTACAGTAAGTCAGTAAGGAGGCAGAAGCTGCTTCTGGTACATGGACCCTGGTCATGTAGGGCTGGGAGAGTCAGTAAGATTGTGTAATAGGGCCTACAGTAAGTCAGTAAGGAGGCAGAAGCTGCTTCTGGTACATGGACCCTGGTCATGTAGGGCTGGGAGAGTCAGTAAGATTATGTAATAGGGGCCTACAGTAAGTCAGTAAGGAGGCAGAAGCTGCTTCTGGTACATGGACCCTGGTCATGTAGGGCTGGGAGAGTCAGTAAGATTGTGTAATAGGGGCCTACAGTAAGTCAGTAAGGAGGCAGAAGCTGCTTCTGGTACATGGACCCTGGTCATGTAGGGCTGGGAGTCAGTAAGATTCTGTAATAGGGGCCTATAGTAAGTCAGTAAGGAGGCAGAAACTGCTTCTGGTACATGGACCCTGGTCATGTAGGGCTGGGAGTCAGTAAGATTATGTAATAGGGGCCTACAGTAAGTCAGTAAGGAGGCAGAAGCTGCTTCTGGTACCATGGACCCTGGTCATGTAGGGCTGGGAGTCAGTAAGATTATGTAATAGGGGCCTACAGTAAGTCAGTAAGGAGGCAGAAGCTGCTTCTGGGACATGGACCCTGGTCATGTAGGGCTGGGAGTCAGTAAGATTCTGTAATAGGGGTGCCTACAGTAAGTCAGTAAGGAGGCAGAAGCTGCTTCTGGTACATGGACCCTGGTCATGTAAGGCTGGGAGAGTCAGTAAGATTATGTAATAGGGACCTACAGTAAGGAGGCAGAAGCTGCTTCTGGTACATGGACCCTGGTCATGTAGGGCTGGGAGAGTCAGTAAGATAATGTAATAGGGGCCTACAGTAAGTCAGTAAGGAGGCAGAAGCTGCTTCTGGTACATGGACCCTGGTCATGTAGGGCTGGGAGAGTCAGTAAGATTATGTAATAGGGGCCTACAGTAAGTCAGTAAGGAGGCAGAAGCTGCTTCTGGTACATGGACCCTGGTCATGTAGGGCTGGGAGAGTCAGTAAGATTGTGTAATAGGGGCCTACAGTAAGTCAGTAAGGAGGCAGAAGCTGCTTCTTGTACATGGACCCTGGTCATGTAGGGCTGGGAGAGTCAGTAAGATTATGTAATAGGGGGACTACAGTAAGTCAGTAAGGAGGCAGATGCTGCTTCTGGTACATGGACCCTGGTGATGTAGGGCTGGGAGTCAGTAAGATTATGTAATAGGGGCCTACAGTAAGTCAGTAAGGAGGCAGAAGCTGCTTCTGGTACATGGACCCTGGTCATGTAGGGCTGGGAGAGTCAGAAAGATTGTGTAATAGGGGCCTACAGCAAGTCAGTAAGGAGGCAGAAGCTGCTTCTTGTACATGGACCCTGGTCATGTAGGGCTGGGAGAGTCAGTAAGATTATGTAATAGGGGACTACAGTAAGTCAGTAAGGAGGCAGATGCTGCTTCTGGTACATGGACCCTGGTCATGTAGGGCTGGGAGTCAGTAAGATTATGTAATAGGGGCCTACAGTAAGTCAGTAAGGAGGCAGAAGCTGCATCTGGTACATGGACCCTGGTCATGTAGGGCTGGGAGAGTCAGTAAGATTGTGTAATAGGGGCCTACAGTAAGTCAGTAAGGAGGCAGAAGCTGCTTCTGGTACATGGACCCTGGTCATGTAGGGCTGGGAGAGTCAGTAAGATTATGTAATAGGATGCCTACAGTAAGACAGTAAGGAGGCAGAAGCTGCATCTGGTACATGGACCCTGGTCATGTAGGGCTGGGAGAGTCAGTAAGATTGTGTAATAGGGGCCTACAGTAAGTCAGTAAGGAGGCAGAAGCTGCTTCTGGTACATGGACCCTGGTCATGTAGGGCTGGGAGAGTCAGTAAGATTATGTAATAGGATGCCTACAGTAAGACAGTAAGGAGGCAGAAGCTGCTTCTGGTACATGGACCCTGGTCATGTAGGGCTGGGAGAGTCAGTAAGATAATGTAATAGGGGCCTACAGTAAGTCAGTAAGGAGGCAGAAGCTGCTTCTGGTACATGGACCCTGGTCATGTAGGGCTGGGAGAGTCAGTAAGATTATGTAATAGGGGCCTACAGTAAGTCAGTAAGGAGGCAGAAGCTGCTTCTGGTACATGGACCCTGGTCATGTAGGGCTGGGAGAGTCAGTAAGATTGTGTAATAGGGGCCTACAGTAAGTCAGTAAGGAGGCAGAAGCTGCTTCTTGTACATGGACCCTGGTCATGTAGGGCTGGGAGAGTCAGTAAGATTATGTAATAGGGGCCTACAGTAAGTCAGTAAGGAGGCAGAAGCTGCTTCTGGTACATGGACCCTGGTCATGTAGGGCTGGGAGAGTCAGTAAGATTGTGTAATAGGGGCCTACAGTAAGTCAGTAAGGAGGCAGAAGCTGCTTCTGGTACATGGACCCTGGTCATGTAGGGCTGGGAGTCAGTAAGATTCTGTAATAGGGGCCTATAGTAAGTCAGTAAGGAGGCAGAAACTGCTTCTGGTACATGGACCCTGGTCATGTAGGGCTGGGAGTCAGTAAGATTATGTAATAGGGGCCTACAGTAAGTCAGTAAGGAGGCAGAAGCTGCTTCTGGTACCATGGACCCTGGTCATGTAGGGCTGGGAGTCAGTAAGATTATGTAATAGGGGCCTACAGTAAGTCAGTAAGGAGGCAGAAGCTGCTTCTGGGACATGGACCCTGGTCATGTAGGGCTGGGAGTCAGTAAGATTCTGTAATAGGGTGCCTACAGTAAGTCAGTAAGGAGGCAGAAGCTGCTTCTGGTACATGGACCCTGGTCATGTAAGGCTGGGAGAGTCAGTAAGATTATGTAATAGGGACCTACAGTAAGGAGGCAGAAGCTGCTTCTGGTACATGGACCCTGGTCATGTAGGGCTGGGAGAGTCAGTAAGATAATGTAATAGGGGCCTACAGTAAGTCAGTAAGGAGGCAGAAGCTGCTTCTGGTACATGGACCCTGGTCATGTAGGGCTGGGAGAGTCAGTAAGATTATGTAATAGGGGCCTACAGTAAGTCAGTAAGGAGGCAGAAGCTGCTTCTTGTACATGGACCCTGGTCATGTAGGGCTGGGAGAGTCAGTAAGATTATGTAATAGGGGACTACAGTAAGTCAGTAAGGAGGCAGATGCTGCTTCTGGTACATGGACCCTGGTGATGTAGGGCTGGGAGTCAGTAAGATTATGTAATAGGGGCCTACAGTAAGTCAGTAAGGAGGCAGAAGCTGCTTCTGGTACATGGACCCTGGTCATGTAGGGCTGGGAGAGTCAGTAAGATTGTGTAATAGGGGCCTACAGCAAGTCAGTAAGGAGGCAGAAGCTGCTTCTTGTACATGGACTCTGGTCATGTAGGGCTGGGAGAGTCAGTAAGATTATGTAATAGGGGACTACAGTAAGTCAGTAAGGAGGCAGATGCTGCTTCTGGTACATGGACCCTGGTCATGTAGGGCTGGGAGTCAGTAAGATTATGTAATAGGGGCCTACAGTAAGTCAGTAAGGAGGCAGAAGCTGCATCTGGTACATGGACCCTGGTCATGTAGGGCTGGGAGAGTCAGTAAGATTGTGTAATAGGGGCCTACAGTAAGTCAGTAAGGAGGCAGAAGCTGCTTCTGGTACATGGACCCTGGTCATGTAGGGCTGGGAGAGTCAGTAAGATTATGTAATAGGATGCCTACAGTAAGACAGTAAGGAGGCAGAAGCTGCTTCTGGTACATGGACCCTGGTCATGTAGGGCTGGGAGAGTCAGTAAGATTATGTAATAGGGGCCTACAGTAAGTCAGTAAGGAGGCAGAAGCTGCTTCTGGTACATGGACCCTGGTCATGTAGGGCTGGGAGAGTCAGTAAGATTATGTAATAGGGAACTGCAGTAAGTCAGTAAGGAGCCAGAAGCTGCTTCTGGTACATGACCCTGGTCATGTAGGGCTGGGAGAGTCAGTAAGATTATGTAATAGGGGCCTACAGTAAGTCAGTAAGGAGGCAGAAGCTGCTTCTGGTACATGGACCCTGGTCATGTAGGGCTGGGAGAGTCAGTAAGATTATGTAATAGGGGCCTACAGTAAGGAGGCAGAAGCTGCTTCTGGTACATGGACCCGGGTCATGTAAGGCTGGGAGAGTCAGTAAGATTATGTAATAGGGGCCTACAGTAAGTCAGTAAGGAGGCAGAAGCTGCTTCTGGTACATGGACCCTGGTCATGTAGGGCTGGGAGAGTCAGTAAGATTATGTAATAGAGGCCTACAGTAAGTCAGTAAGGAGGCAGAAGCTGCTTCTGGTACATGGACCCTGGTCATGTAGGGCTGGGAGTCAGTAAGATTATGTAATAGGGGCCTACAGTAAGTCAGTAAGGAGGCAGAAGCTGCTTCTGGTACCATGGACCCTGGTCATGTAGGGCTGGGAGTCAGTAAGATTATGTAATAGGGGCCTACAGTAAGTCAGTAAGGAGGCAGAAGCTGCTTCTGGGACATGGACCCTGGTCATGTAGGGCTGGGAGTCAGTAAGATTCTGTAATAGGGGCCTATAGTAAGTCAGTAAGGAGGCAGAAGCTGCTTCTGGTACATGGACCCTGGTCATGTAGGGCTGGGAGAGTCAGTAAGATTATGTAATAGGGGCCTACAGTAAGTCAGTAAGGAGGCAGAAGCTGCTTCTGGTACATGGACCCTGGTCATGTAGGGCTGGGAGTCAGTAAGATTATGTAATAGGGGCCTACAGTAAGTCAGTAAGGAGGCAGAAGCTGCTTCTGGGACATGGACCCTGGTCATGTAGGGCTGGGAGAGTCAGTAAGATTATGTAATAGGGGCCTACTGTAAGTCAGCAAGGAGGCAGAAGCTGCTTCTGGTACATGGACCCTGGTCATGTAGGGCTGGGAGTCAGTAAGATTCTGTAATAGGGGCCTATAGTAAGTCAGTAAGGAGGCAGAAACTGCTTCTGGTACATGGACCCTGGTCATGTAGGGCTGGGAGTCAGTAAGATTATGTAATAGGGGCCTACAGTAAGTCAGTAAGGAGGCAGAAGCTGCTTCTGGTACCATGGACCCTGGTCATGTAGGGCTGGGAGTCAGTAAGATTATGTAATAGGGGCCTACAGTAAGTCAGTAAGGAGGCAGAAGCTGCTTCTGGTACATGGACCCTGGTCATGTAGGGCTGGGAGTCAGTAAGATTCTGTAATAGGGTGCCTACAGTAAGTCAGTAAGGAGGCAGAAGCTGCTTCTGGTACATGGACCCTGGTCATGTAAGGCTGGGAGAGTCAGTAAGATTATGTAATAGGGACCTACAGTAAGGAGGCAGAAGCTGCTTCTGGTACATGGACCCTGGTCATGTAGGGCTGGGAGAGTCAGTAAGATAATGTAATAGGGGCCTACAGTAAGTCAGTAAGGAGGCAGAAGCTGCTTCTGGTACATGGACCCTGGTCATGTAGGGCTGGGAGAGTCAGTAAGATTATGTAATAGGGGCCTACAGTAAGTCAGTAAGGAGGCAGAAGCTGCTTCTGGTACATGGACCCTGGTCATGTAGGGCTGGGAGAGTCAGTAAGATTGTGTAATAGGGGCCTACAGTAAGTCAGTAAGGAGGCAGAAGCTGCTTCTTGTACATGGACCCTGGTCATGTAGGGCTGGGAGAGTCAGTAAGATTATGTAATAGGGGCCTACAGTAAGTCAGTAAGGAGGCAGAAGCTGCTTCTGGTACATGGACCCTGGTCATGTAGGGCTGGGAGAGTCAGTAAGATTGTGTAATAGGGGCCTACAGTAAGTCAGTAAGGAGGCAGAAGCTGCTTCTGGTACATGGACCCTGGTCATGTAGGGCTGGGAGTCAGTAAGATTCTGTAATAGGGGCCTATAGTAAGTCAGTAAGGAGGCAGAAACTGCTTCTGGTACATGGACCCTGGTCATGTAGGGCTGGGAGTCAGTAAGATTATGTAATAGGGGCCTACAGTAAGTCAGTAAGGAGGCAGAAGCTGCTTCTGGTACCATGGACCCTGGTCATGTAGGGCTGGGAGTCAGTAAGATTATGTAATAGGGGCCTACAGTAAGTCAGTAAGGAGGCAGAAGCTGCTTCTGGGACATGGACCCTGGTCATGTAGGGCTGGGAGTCAGTAAGATTCTGTAATAGGGTGCCTACAGTAAGTCAGTAAGGAGGCAGAAGCTGCTTCTGGTACATGGACCCTGGTCAAGTAAGGCTGGGAGAGTCAGTAAGATTATGTAATAGGGACCTACAGTAAGGAGGCAGAAGCTGCTTCTGGTACATGGACCCTGGTCATGTAGGGCTGGGAGAGTCAGTAAGATAATGTAATAGGGGCCTACAGTAAGTCAGTAAGGAGGCAGAAGCTGCTTCTGGTACATGGACCCTGGTCATGTAGGGCTGGGAGAGTCAGTAAGATTATGTAATAGGGGCCTACAGTAAGTCAGTAAGGAGGCAGAAGCTGCTTCTGGTACATGGACCCTGGTCATGTAGGGCTGGGAGAGTCAGTAAGATTGTGTAATAGGGGCCTACAGTAAGTCAGTAAGGAGGCAGAAGCTGCTTCTTGTACATGGACCCTGGTCATGTAGGGCTGGGAGAGTCAGTAAGATTATGTAATAGGGGACTACAGTAAGTCAGTAAGGAGGCAGATGCTGCTTCTGGTACATGGACCCTGGTGATGTAGGGCTGGGAGTCAGTAAGATTATGTAATAGGGGCCTACAGTAAGTCAGTAAGGAGGCAGAAGCTGCTTCTGGTACATGGACCCTGGTCATGTAGGGCTGGGAGAGTCAGTAAGATTGTGTAATAGGGGCCTACAGCAAGTCAGTAAGGAGGCAGAAGCTGCTTCTTGTACATGGACCCTGGTCATGTAGGGCTGGGAGAGTCAGTAAGATTATGTAATAGGGGACTACAGTAAGTCAGTAAGGAGGCAGATGCTGCTTCTGGTACATGGACCCTGGTCATGTAGGGCTGGGAGTCAGTAAGATTATGTAATAGGGGCCTACAGTAAGTCAGTAAGGAGGCAGAAGCTGCATCTGGTACATGGACCCTGGTCATGTAGGGCTGGGAGAGTCAGTAAGATTGTGTAATAGGGGCCTACAGTAAGTCAGTAAGGAGGCAGAAGCTGCTTCTGGTACATGGACCCTGGTCATGTAGGGCTGGGAGAGTCAGTAAGATTATGTAATAGGATGCCTACAGTAAGACAGTAAGGAGGCAGAAGCTGCTTCTGGTACATGGACCCTGGTCATGTAGGGCTGGGAGAGTCAGTAAGATTATGTAATAGGGGCCTACAGTAAGTCAGTAACGAGGCAGAAGCTGCTTCTGGTACATGGACCCTGGTCATGTAGGGCTGGGAGAGTCAGTAAGATTATGTAATAGGGAACTGCAGTAAGTCAGTAAGGAGCCAAAAGCTGCTTCTGGTACATGGACCCTGGTCATGTAGGGCTGGGAGAGTCAGTAAGATTATGTAATAGGGGCCTACAGTAAGTCAGTAAGGAGGCAGAAGCTGCTTTTGGTACATGGACCCTGGTCATGTAGGGCTGGGAGAGTCAGTAAGATTATGTAATAGGGGTCTACAGTAAGTCAGTAAGGAGGCAGACGCTGCTTCTGGTACATGGACCCTGGTCATGTAGGGCTGGGAGAGTCAGTAAGATTATGTAATAGGGGACTACAGTAAGTCAGTAAGGAGGCAGAAGCTGCTTCTGGTACATGGACCCTGGTCATGTAGGGCTGGGAGAGTCAGTAAGATTATGTAATAGGGGCCTACAGTAAGGAGGCAGAAGCTGCTTCTGGTACATGGACCCGGGTCATGTAAGGCTGGGAGAGTCAGTAAGATTATGTAATAGGGGCCTACAGTAAGGAGGCAGAAGCTGCTTCTGGTACATGGACCCTGGTCATGTAGGGCTGGGAGAGTCAGTAAGATTATGTAATAGAGGCCTACAGTAAGTCAGTAAGGAGGCAGAAGCTGCTTCTGGTACATGGACCCTGGTCATGTAGGGCTGGGAGTCAGTAAGATTATGTAATAGGGGCCTACAGTAAGTCAGTAAGGAGGCAGAAGCTGCTTCTGGTACCATGGACCCTGGTCATGTAGGGCTGGGAGACAGTAAGATTATGTAATAGGGGCCTACAGTAAGTCAGTAAGGAGGCAGAAGCTGCTTCTGGGACATGGACCCTGGTCATGTAGGGCTGGGAGTCAGTAAGATTCTGTAATAGGGGCCTATAGTAAGTCAGTAAGGAGGCAGAAGCTGCTTCTGGTACATGGACCCTGGTCATGTAGGGCTGGGAGAGTCAGTAAGATTATGTAATAGGGGCCTACAGTAAGTCAGTAAGGAGGCAGAAGCTGCTTCTGGTACATGGACCCTGGTCATGTAGGGCTGGGAGTCAGTAAGATTATGTAATAGGGGCCTACAGTAAGTCAGTAAGGAGGCAGAAGCTGCTTCTGGGACATGGACCCTGGTCATGTAGGACTGGGAGAGTCAGTAAGATTATGTAATAGGGGCCTACAGTAAGTCAGTAAGGAGACAGAAGCTGCTTCTGGTACATGGACCTTGGTCATGTAGGGCTGGGAGAGTCAGTAAGATTATGTAATAGGGGCCTACTGTAAGTCAGTAAGGAGGCAGAAGCTGCTTCTGGTACATGGACCCTGGTCATGTAGGGCTGGGAGTCAGTAAGATTCTGTAATAGGGGCCTATAGTAAGTCAGTAAGGAGGCAGAAACTGCTTCTGGTACATGGACCCTGGTCATGTAGGGCTGGGAGTCAGTAAGATTATGTAATAGGGGCCTACAGTAAGTCAGTAAGGAGGCAGAAGCTGCTTCTGGTACCATGGACCCTGGTCATGTAGGGCTGGGAGTCAGTAAGATTATGTAATAGGGGCCTACAGTAAGTCAGTAAGGAGGCAGAAGCTGCTTCTGGGACATGGACCCTGGTCATGTAGGGCTGGGAGTCAGTAAGATTCTGTAATAGGGGCCTACAGTAAGTCAGTAAGGAGGCAGGAGCTGCTTCTGGTACATGGACCCTGGTCATGTAGGGCTGGGAGAGTGAGTAAGATTATGTAATAGGGGCCTACAGTAAGTCAGTAAGGAGACAGAAGCTGCTTCTGGTACATGGACCCTGGTCATGTAAGGCTGGGAGAGTCAGTAAGATTATGTAATAGGGAACTACAGTAAGTCAGTAAGGAGGCAGAAGCTGCTTCTGGTACATGGACCCTGGTCATGTAGGGCTGGGAGAGTCAGTAAGATTGTGTAATAGGGGCCTACAGTAAGTCAGTAAGGAGGCAGAAGCTGCTTCTGGTACATGGACCCTGGTCATGTAGGGCTGGGAGAGTCAGTAAGATTATGTAATAGGGGCCTACAGTAAGTCAGTAAGGAGGCAGAAGATGCATCTGGTACATGGACCCTGGTCATGTAGGGCTGGGAGAGTCAGTAAGATTGTGTAATAGGGGTCTACAGTAAGTCAGTAAGGAGGCAGAAGCTGCTTCTGGTACATGGACCCGGGTCATGTAGGGCTGGGAGAGTCAGTAAGATTCTGTAATAGGGGCCTACAGTAAGTGAGTAAGGAGGCAGAAGCTGATTCTGGTACATGGACCCGGGTCATGTAGGGCTGGGAGAGTCAGTAAGATTATGTAATAGGGGCCTACAGTAAGTCAGTAAGGAGGCAGAAGCTGCTTCTGGTACATGGACCCGGGTCATGTAGGGCTGGGAGAGTCAGTAAGATTCTGTAATAGGGGCCTACAGTAAGTCAGTAAGGAGGCAGAAGCTGCTTCTGGTACATGGACCCTGGTCATGTAGGGCTAGGAGATTCAGTAAGATTATGTAATAGGGGCCTACAGTAAGTCAGTAAGGAGGCAGAAGCTGCTTCTGGTACATGGACCCTGGTCATGTAGGGCTGGGAGAGTCAGTAAGATTGTGTAATAGGGGCCTACAGTAAGTCAGTAAGGAGGCAGAAGCTGCTTCTGGTACATGGACCCTGGTCATGTAGGGCTGGGAGAGTCAGTAAGATTCTGTAATAGGGGCCTACAGTAAGTCAGTAAGGAGGCAGAAGCTGCTTCTGGTACATGGACCCTGGTCATGTAGGGCTGGGAGAGTCAGTAAGATTCTGTAATAGGGGCCTACAGTAAGTCAGTAAGGAGGCAGAAGCTGCTTCTGGTACATGGACCCTGGTCATGTAGGGCTGGGAGAGTCAGTAAGATTATGTAATAGGGGCCTACAGTAAGTCAGTAAGGAGGCAGAAGCTGCTTCTGGTACATGGACCCTGGTCATGTAGGGCTGGGAGAGTCAGTAAGATTCTGTAATAGGGGCCTACAGTAAGTCAGTAAGGAGGCAGAAGCTGCTTCTGGTACATGGACCCTGGTCATGTAGGGCTGGGAGAGTCAGTAAGATTGTGTAATAGGGGCCTACAGTAAGTCAGTAAGGAGGCAGAAGCTGCTTCTGGTACATGGACCCTGGTCATGTAGGGCTGGGAGAGTCAGTAAGATTATGTAATAGGGGCCTACAGTAAGTCAGTAAGGAGGCAGAAGCTGCTTCTGGTACATGGACCCTGGTCATGTAGGGCTGGGAGAGTCAGTAAGATTATGTAATAGGGGCCTACAGTAAGTCAGTAAGGAGGCAGAAGCTGCTTCTGGTACATGGACCCTGGTCATGTAGGGCTGGGAGAGCCAGTAAGATTATGTAATAGGTGACTACAGTAAGTCAGTAAGGAGGCAGAAGCTGCTTCTGGTACATGGACCCTGATCATGTAGGGCTGGGAGAGTCAGTAACATTATGTAATAGGGGCCTACAGTAAGTCAGTAAGGAGGCAGAAGCTGCTTCTGGTACATGGACCCTGGTCATGTAGGGCTGGGAGAGTCAGTAAGATTATGTAATAGGGGCCTACAGTAAGTCAGTAAGGAGGCAGAAGCTGCTTCTGGTACATGGACCCTGGTCATATAGGGCTGGGAGAGTCAGTAAGATTATGTAATGGGGGCCTACAGTAAGTCAGTAAGGAGGCAGAAGCTGCTTCTGGTACATGGACCATGGTCATGTAGGGCTGGGAGAGTCAGTAAGATTGTGTAATAGGGGCATACAGTAAGTCAGTAAGGAGGCAGAAGCTGCTTCTGGTACATGGACCCTGGTCATGTAGGGCTGGGAGAGTCAGTAAGATTATGTAATAGGGGCCTACAGTAAGTCAGTAAGGAGGCAGAAGCTGCTTCTGGTACATGGACCCTGGTCATGTAGGGCTGGGAGAGTCAGTAAGATTATGTAATAGGGGCCTACAGTAAGTCAGTAAGGAGGCAGAAGCTGCTTCTGGTACATGGACCCTGGTCATGTAGGGCTGGGAGAGCCAGTAAGATTATGTAATAGGTGACTACAGTAAGTCAGTAAGGAGGCAGAAGCTGCTTCTGGTACATGGACCCTGGTCATGTAGGGCTGGAAGAGTCAGTAAGATTGTGTAATAGGGCATACAGTAAGTCAGTAAGGAGGCAGAAGCTGCTTCTGGTACATGGACCCTGGTCATGTAGGGCTGGGAGAGCCAGTAAGATTATGTAATAGGTGACTACAGTAAGTCAGTAAGGAGGCAGAAGCTGCTTCTGGTACATGGACCCTGGTCATGTAGGGCTGGGAGAGTCAGTAACATTATGTAATAGGGGACTACAGTAAGTCAGTAAGGAGGCAGAAGCTGCTTCTGGTACATGGACCCTGGTCATATAGGGCTGGGAGAGTCAGTAAGATTATGTAATGGGGGCCTACAGTAAGTCAGTAAGGAGGCAGAAGCTGCTTCTGGTACATGGACCATGGTCATGTAGGGCTGGGAGAGTCAGTAAGATTGTGTAATAGGGGCATACAGTAAGTCAGTAAGGAGGCAGAAGCTGCTTCTGGTACATGGACCCTGGTCATATAGGGCTGGGAGAGTCAGTAAGATTATGTAATGGGGGCCTACAGTAAGTCAGTAAGGAGGCAGAAGCTGCTTCTGGTACATGGACCATGGTCATGTAGGGCTGGGAGAGTCAGTAAGATTGTGTAATAGGGGCATACAGTAAGTCAGTAAGGAGGCAGAAGCTGCTTCTGGTACATGGACCCTGGTCATGTAGGGCTGGGAGAGTCAGTAACATTATGTAATAGGGGCCTACAGTAAGTCAGTAAGGAGGCAGAAGCTGCTTCTGGTACATGGACCCTGGTCATGTAGGGCTGGGAGAGTCAGTAACATTATGTAATAGGGGACTACAGTAAGTCAGTAAGGAGGCAGAAGCTGCTTCTGGTACATGGACCCTGGTCATGTAGGGCTGGGAGAGTCAGTAAGATTATGTAATAGGTGACTACAGTAAGTCAGTAAGGAGGCAGAAGCTGCTTCTGGTACATGGACCCTGGTCATGTAGGGCTGGGAGAGTCAGTAACATTATGTAATAGGGGCCTACAGTAAGTCAGTAAGGAGGCAGAAGCTGCTTCTGGTACATGGACCCTGGTCATGTAGGGCTGGGAGAGCCAGTAAGATTATGTAATAGGTGACTACAGTAAGTCAGTAAGGAGGCAGAAGCTGCTTCTGGTACATGGACCCTGGTCATGTAGGGCTGGGAGAGTCAGTAACATTATGTAATAGGGGCCTACAGTAAGTCAGTAAGGAGGCAGAAGCTGCTTCTGGTACATGGACCATGGTCATGTAGGGCTGGGAGAGTCAGTAAGATTGTGTAATAGGGGCATACAGTAAGTCAGTAAGGAGGCAGAAGCTGCTTCTGGTACATGGACCCTGGTCATATAGGGCTGGGAGAGTCAGTAAGATTATGTAATGGGGGCCTACAGTAAGTCAGTAAGGAGGCAGAAGCTGCTTCTGGTACATGGACCATGGTCATGTAGGGCTGGGAGAGTCAGTAAGATTGTGTAATAGGGGCATACAGTAAGTCAGTAAGGAGGCAGAAGCTGCTTCTGGTACATGGACCCTGGTCATGTAGGGCTGGGAGAGTCAGTAAGATTATGTAATAGGGGCCTACTGTAAGTCAGTAAGGAGGCAGAAGCTGCTTCTGGTACATGGACCCTGGTCATGTAGGGCTGGGAGAGCCAGTAAGATTATGTAATAGGTGACTACAGTAAGTCAGTAAGGAGGCAGAAGCTGCTTCTGGTACATGGACCCTGGTCATGTAGGGCTGGGAGAGTCAGTAACATTATGTAATAGGGGCCTACAGTAAGTCAGTAAGGAGGCAGAAGCTGCTTCTGGTACATGGACCCTGGTCATGTAGGGCTGGGAGAGCCAGTAAGATTATGTAATAGGTGACTACAGTAAGTCAGTAAGGAGGCAGAAGCTGCTTCTGGTACATGGACCCTGGTCATGTAGGGCTGGGAGAGTCAGTAACATTATGTAATAGGGGCCTACAGTAAGTCAGTAAGGAGGCAGAAGCTGCTTCTGGTACATGGACCCTGGTCATGTAGGGCTGGGAGAGTCAGTAACATTATGTAATAGGGGACTACAGTAAGTCAGTAAGGAGGCAGAAGCTGCTTCTGGTACATGGACCCTGGTCATGTAGGGCTGGGAGAGTCAGTAAGATTATGTAATAGGTGACTACAGTAAGTCAGTAAGGAGGCAGAAGCTGCTTCTGGTACATGGACCCTGGTCATGTAGGGCTGGGAGAGTCAGTAACATTATGTAATAGGGGCCTACAGTAAGTCAGTAAGGAGGCAGAAGCTGCTTCTGGTACATGGACCCTGGTCATGTAGGGCTGGGAGAGTCAGTAAGATTATGTAATGGGGGCCTACAGTAAGTCAGTAAGGAGGCAGAAGCTGCTTCTGGTACATGGACCCTGGTCATATAGGGCTAGGAGAGTCAGTAAGATTATGTAATAGGGGACTACAGTAAGTCAGTAAGGAGGCAGAAGCTGCTTCTGGTACATGGACCCTGGTCATATAGGGCTGGGAGAGTCAGTAAGATTATGTAATAGGGGACTACAGTAAGTCAGTAAGGAGGCAGAAGCTGCTTCTGGTACATGGACCCTGGTCATATAGGGCTGGGAGAGTCAGTAAGATTATGTAATAGGGGACTACAGTAAGTCAGTAAGGAGGCAGAAGCTGCTTCTGGTACATGGACCCTGGTCATGTAGGGCTGGGAGAGTCAGTAAGATTATGTAATAGGTGACTACAGTAAGTCAGTAAGGAGGCAGATGCTGCTTCTGGTACATGGACCCTGGTCATGTAGGGCTGGGAGAGTCAGTAAGATTATGTAATAGGGGCCTACAGTAAGGAGGCAGAAGCTGCTTCTGGTACATGGACCCTGGTCATGTAGGACTGGGAGAGTCAGTAACATTATGTAATAGGGGACTACAGTAAGTCAGTAAGGAGGCAGAAGCTGCTTCTGGTACATGGACCCTGGTCATGTAGGGCTGGGAGAGTCAGTAAGATTATGTAGTAGGGGCCTACAGTAAGGAGGCAGAAGCTGCTTCTGGTACATGGACCCTGGTCATGTAGGGCTGGGAGAGTCAGTAAGATTATGTAATAGGGGCCTACAGTAAGTCAGTAAGGAGGCAGAAGCTGCTTCTGGTACATGGACCCTGGTCATGTAGGGCTGGGAGAGTCAGTAAGATTATGTAATAGGGGACTACAGTAAGTCAGTAAGGAGGCAGAAGCTGCTTCTGGTACATGGACCCTGGTCATGTAGGGCTGGGAGAGTCAGTAAGATTATGTAATAGGGGCCTACAGTAAGGAGGCAGAAGCTGCTTCTGGTACATGGACCCTGGTCATGTAGGGCTGGGAGAGTCAGTAAGATTATGTAATAGGGGCCTACAGTAAGGAGGCAGAAGCTGCTTCTGGTACATGGACCCTGGTCATGTAGGGCTGGGAGAGTCAGTAACATTATGTAATAGGGGACTACAGTAAGTCAGTAAGGAGGCAGAAGCTGCTTCTGGTACATGGACCCTGGTCATGTAGGGCTGGGAGAGTCAGTAAGATTATGTAATAGGGGACTACAGTAAGTCAGTAAGGAGGCAGAAGCTGCTTCTGGTACATGGACCCTGGTCATGTAGGGCTGGGAGAGTCAGTAAGATTATGTAATAGGGGACTACAGTAAGTCAGTAAGGAGGCAGAAGCTGCTTCTGGTACATGGACCCTGGTCATGTAGGGCTGGGAGAGTCAGTAAGATTATGTAATAGGGGACTACAGTAAGTCAGTAAGGAGGCAGAAGCTGCTTCTGGTACATGGACCCTGGTCATGTAGGGCTGGGAGAGTCAGTAAGATTATGTAATAGGGGACTACAGTAAGTCAGTAAGGAGGCAGAAGCTGCTTCTGGTACATGGACCCTGGTCATGTAGGGCTGGGAGAGTCAGTAAGATTATGTAATAGGGGACTACAGTAAGTCAGTAAGGAGGCAGAAGCTGCTTCTGGTACATGGACCCTGGTCATGTAGGGCTGGGAGAGTCAGTAAGATTATGTAATAGGGGACTACAGTAAGTCAGTAAGGAGGCAGAAGCTGCTTCTGGTACATGGACCCTGGTCATGTAGGGCTGGGAGAGTCAGTAAGATTATGTAATAGGGGCCTACAGTAAGTCAGTAAGGAGGCAGAAGCTGCTTCTGGTACATGGACCCTGGTCATGTAGGGCTGGGAGAGTCAGTAAGATTATGTAATAGGTGACTACAGTAAGTCAGTAAGGAGGCAGAAGCTGCTTCTGGTACATGGACCCTGGTCATGTAGGGCTGGGAGAGTCAGTAAGATTCTGTAATAGGGGCCTACAGTAAGTCAGTAAGGAGGCAGAAGCTGCTTCTGGTACATGGACCCTGGTCATGTAGGGCTGGGAGAGTCAGTAAGATTATGTAATAGGGGCCTACAGTAAGGAGGCAGAAGCTGCTTCTGGTACATGGACCATGGTCATGTAGGGCTGGGAGAGTCAGTAAGATTGTGTAATAGGGGACTACAGTTAGTCAGTAAGATTAGAAGAATTAGCAATCCTTTTTCTAGCATACTGGGGGCCACCCATCGCAGGGCAAGGCCGTCCAGTATGCTGACCGGCGCCTCCTCCCATTGATGAAACAGAAAATAGGATTTTAATACCTACCGGTAAATCCTTTTCTTATAGTCTGTAGAGGATGCTGGGGTCCATTTTAGTACCATGGGGTATAGACTGTTCCGCAGGAGCCTTCGGCACTTTAAGACTTTTTAACAGTGTGAACTGGCTCCTCCCTCTATACTCCTCCTCCAGAACTCAGTATAGGAACTGTGCCCGAGGAGACGGACAACTTTGAGAGAAGAATTTACATTAAACTAGTGGTGAAATTCACACCAGCTCACACCATACAAACATGCCGCCTTACATGGCCATAACATAACCCATGGTAACGTGCATGCATAACGTAACAGCAACAGCTGCAAAACATCTTAACACATGAGAATCAGTGTAAAACGATAAAACATAATACTGCAGGAGAAATGAGCACTGGGCGGGCGCCCAGCATCCTCTACAGACTACGAGAAAAGGATTTACCGGTAGGTTATTAAAATCCTATTTTCTCTTACATCCTATAAGATGCTGGGGTCCATTTTAGTACCATGGGGATGTACCAAAGCTCCCAGTACTGGCAGGAAAGTGCTAATGTTCCTGCAGAACTGACTGACCAAATAGAAGGTCGTCCGCAGCCAAGGTATCAAACTTGTAAAACTTAGCAAACATGTTTGCACCTGACCAAGTAGCTGCTCGGCAGATTTGCAATGCCGAGACACCCCGGGCAGCCGCCCAGGACGAACCCACTTTCCTGGTAGAGTGGGCTTTTACCGAACTCTGTAATGGCAATCCTGCCGTGGAATGAGCGTGCAGAATGGTACCTCTGATCCAGCGCACAATAGTCTGCTTAGACGCAGGACCCCCAATCTTGTTGGGGTCATAGAAGACAAAGATTCTGTTTTCCTTACCCGATATGTTCTAGTAACATAAGTCCTCAACGTTCTGACGACATCCAAGGACTTTGAAACAGTTGAGGTATCAGAAGCCACTGGCACCACCACAGGTTGGTTGATATGGAAAGAAGACGCAGCCTTCGGAAGAAAGTGCTGACTTGTTCTCAGTTCAGCCCTATCTTCATGAAATATCATATAAGGACTCTTGCGTGACAGAGCCCCTAATTCAGACACTCGTCTGACTAAAGCCAAGGCCAACACCATGACCACTTTCCAAGTTAGAAACTTCAATTCCACCTCTAGCAGAGGTTCAAACCAGTCCGATTTAAGGAACTGCAACACCCCATTAAGATAGCATGGCGCCGCAGGAGGCACAAAGGGAGGTTGGATGGACAGAACCCCCTTCACAAACGTCTGGACCTCAGGAAGGGAAGCCAACTGTTTCTGAAAGAAAATGGACAAGGCCAAAATTTGGACCTTGATAGACCCTAATCTCAATCCAGCATCCACACCCGCCTGTAGAAATAGGAGAAGGTGTTCTAATTTAAGCTCCACCACAGGAGACTTCTTGGATTCACACCAAGATACATATTTTCTCCAAATACGATGATAATGTTTGGATGTTACCACTTTCCTGGCCAAAATAAGTGTGGGAATGACTTCAATGGGAATACCCTTATGGGCTAGGATCTGGTGCTCAACAGCCATGCCGTCAAACGCAGCCATGGTAAGTCTTGATAAACTAATGGCCCCTGCTGAAGCAGGTCCTCATGAAGAGGAAGAGGCCGAGGATCTTCCAGTAATAACTCCTGAAGATCTGGATACCAAGCCCTCCTTGGACAGTCTGGAGCAATAATGATTGCTTGAACCCTTGTTCTTCTGATGATCTTGAAAACTTTTGTAATTAGTGGAAGTGGAGGGAATAGATATACCGACTGAAACACCCACTGGGTCACCAGTGCATCTACTGCTATTGCTTGTGGGTCTCTCGACCTGGAACAATATTTCTGAAGCTTTTTGTTGAGACGTGATGCCATCATATCCACTTAAGGAATACCCCGACATGCTACCGCCGCAAAGACTTCTGAGTGGAGGCCCCATTCTCCTGGATGGAGATCGTGCCTGCTGATGAAGTCTGCTTCCCAAATGTCCACTCCTGGAATGAAAATTGCAGACGGAGCTTTTGCATGTCTTTCTGCCCAGAGGAGTATCTTTGTCACCTCTGCTATTGCCACACTGTTTTTTGTTCCGCCTTAACGGTTTATGTAAGCTACTGCTGTTACATTGCCTGACTGGATCTGTATGGGACCACCTTGAAGAAGGTGTGCCACTTGATGAAGGCTGTTGTACACAGCTCTCAATTCCAGAATGTTTATGTGAAGGAGAGTTTCTTGACTTGACCATCTTCCTTGGAAACTTTCCCCTTGCGTGACTGCTCCACAACCTCGGAGACTTGCATCCGTGGTCACCAGGAGGTGAAAACTTTGTAGCCACCACAGGAGTGAAATTCTGGCTTTCGATTACAAGATTATTCTTTGATGCATGTGGGGATGCGAGATGGACCACTTGTCCAGTAGGTCCACTGAAAAACCCTGGCATGGAATCGCCCATATTATAGCGCCTCGTAAGCTGTTACCATTTCCCCCAGAAAGCGAATGCACTGATGAATCGATACTCTTCGTGGTCTCAAAATTTGTTTGACCATGCTCTGGATCTCCTGAGCCTTTTCCACCAGTGGAAATACTCTCTGTACTTTGGTGTCCAGTATCATTCCCAGAAATGATAACCTCATCATCGGTTCCAATTGTGATTTTGGAAAGCTGATGATCCAACCGTGCAGTTGAAGTACTGTCAGGGATAATCCTATGTTCTGGAGTAACTTGTTCCTGGATCTCGCTTTTATGAGGAGATCATCCAAGTATGGAATTATGTTAACTCCTTGCTTGCGAAGAACCATCATCTCCGCCATCACCATGGTGAATATTCTAGGAGCCGTGGAGAGCCCGAACGGTAATGTTTGGAATTGGTAGTGGCAATCCTGAACCGCAAACCTCAGGTATGTTAGATGTGGAGGGTAAATGGGGACATGCAAATAAGCATCCTTGATGTCCACTGACACCAGAAATTCCTCTTCTTCCAAGATGGAGATCACCGCTCTCAGGGACTCCATCTTGAATTTGAACCTTTTCAAATAAAGATTCAGAGATTTTAGGTTTAAAATCGGTCTGACCGAGCCATCTGGCTTCGGCACCACCACAAACAGGCTTGAATAAAAGCCTTGGTTCTTTTGTTTGGCAGGAGCCAAGGAAATTACTTTGTCTTGACATAATTTCTGTATAGCGTTCAGCACATTTGTGCTGACCTGAACAGAAGCTGGTAAGGCTGATTTGAAAAATTGGCATGGGGAAGGTCTTGAAATTCCAACCTGTAACCCTGGGATACTATCTGTAATATCCAAGGATCCAGATCTGAGTGAACCTAGACCTGGCTGAAAAACAGTAGACGTGCCCCCACCCGATCGCACTCCCACAAGGGAGCCCCAGCGTCATGCTGTGGCTTTAGCAGAAGTAGTTGCTGACTTCTGCTCCTGTGAGCCTGATAGTGTTGCAGGTTTTCTACCTCTTCCTCTCCCTTTTCCTGTGAAGAAGGGGGTACCCTTAGCCTTTTTGTACTTGTTGGGCCAAAAGTACTGCATAGTATGAGAATGATATACTTTTCTAGCTGGTGCAGCTGCCGACGGCAGAAATGCTGATTTGCCAGATATAGTTGATATCATGGCATCCAGCTTTTCCCCAAAAAGGGCCTCACCATTGTAGGGGAGCGCCTCAATATTTCTTTTGGATTCCATTGGCGGATCCAGAGTGTCCTGCAGGCTGAAATCGCCATACCAGAGGCTCCTGAGCCCAGTAAGCCAACATCGTTCATAGCCTCAACTAAGTAACCTGCAGAATCTTTGATATGACCTAGAATTAGAAGCATATCATCTTTATCGACCGTGTCAATATTAACAATCAAGTTGTCTGCACATTTTTCCACTGCGTTACCTACCCACGCAGAAGCAATTGTGCGCCTGAGTAACGTACCCGTAGCAATATATATGGACTTTAAAGTCGTCTCTAACTTGCGGTCAGCAGGTTCTTTTAACGGAGCTGACCCTGGGGCAGGCAAAATGATTTTCTTCGAAAACCTAGAGACTGAGGTGTCTATCATTGGGGGTGACTCCCACTTACGCCTATCCTCTTCAGGGAAAGGGTACGCTACCCGCAACCTTCTAGGAATAGCAAACTTCTTTTCCGGGTTAGACCAGGATTCCTCAAAGAATGCATTTAAGTCCTTAGATGGAGGAAAAGTCACCACCTGCTTTTTATTTAATTTAAAATAATCTTTTTCCTCAGGTGCAGGTGTTGTCAGTAAATTCTAACACCTTTTATAGCGACTATCATACATTGAATGCTCTTAGCTAGTTTGGGGTCTACCCCTCTCAAATCCCCAGTGTCGACCTCAGTGCCGAAATCCGTGTCAGTGTCCCTTTGCATAATTTGGGCCAGAGACCTTTTCTGGGAACTGGATGGGACCCGAGTGGATGACGTGGAGGAATCAGCAAACAGTGCATCCTCCACAGACTGTCTCTAATACTTTGTCTGTTGTTCAGACTCAGAGAATTTCTCTGACAGTTTAGACATATTACTCTGCAACTTTCTCACCCACACCGGCTCAGAGCACTCTTGTGCATCCAAAATGGGTTCCTCTGGGGAAGAGCTTTCTCTAGACATGTTACATACGTGTACAGTCACACCACTCACTCACAGGGGAGCTATTGGGGACAGATCTACCCTAATGTCTGTCAGAGGGACCCAGAGGGATTTGCCAGTCCACACCACGCGCCCTATATGTATTGCATACAATAATAGGATTTTAGGTAAATCCTTTTCTTTGAATCCATAGGGGGCACTGGAGTACTCTTAGGGATATGGACGGTGCATTAGCAGGGAAGGCACATTTAAATATTTAAATGTGTAATCCTCCTCTTCCCTCTTCCATACTCCCAAGATCCTCAGTGTTTTTTACTGAGCCGAATAGGCGTGACAGAGAGGTGAACAATGGAGCATTACATATAACATTATAACATAACGGACAACAATAAAGTTGACACCTAACATAACGGACAAGTAGAAAGTTGTCTCTACCATAGATAACAATCACTATAACTTTAGAATTAGTTGGTGATAATATGTTACCATAAGGTTTCTTAACCTTGCCACAAACTAGTGCAAAAACTGCTCTGGGTGGGCGTCCAGTGGATTCAAAGAAAAGAATTTACCTGGTAAGTACCAAAATCCTATTTTCTTTTTCATCCACTAGGGGTCACTGGAGTACTCTTGAGACATACCAAAGTTTCCCCCGTGGGCGGGAGAGCTGTTTGGCACCTGTAACACTAGACAGCCAAAGCTAGAAGCTGATGCCACAATTGTATTAACTTGTAAAAGCGCACAACGTGTGCACTGATGACCATGTAGCCACATGGCAAAGTTGCGTTGTGGAAGCTTCACAACCTGCTGCCCATGACGTTCCTACAGAACCTGTAGATTGAACTGAAACTGATGTAGGCAGTTGTAGCCTAGCACGAAGGTAAGCCTGACGTATGGTCAGTGTAATCCACCTGGCTAAGGTCTGTTTGGAAGCTGGCCAAACCAACCTGACTAGATCATAGAGAACAATGTATCCGTTTTATGTACTGCTGATGTTCGGGCTACCTAAATGCGTAATGTGCGTACCACAGCCCAGGTAGCTGTTCCTGCAGTTCCTGATAATATTGGAATTATGATTGGCTGATTGAAGTGAAAAGATGATACTACCTTTGGTAGAAAAACGGAATTCGTCTGAAATTCCGCTCTAACTCATGAAACATTAAAACGATGGCTTGCAAAACAAGGCACCCAATTGTGAAACACGCCTTGCCAAAGCTAAGGCTAGGAGAAAACACGGTTTCCCAAGTTAGAACTTAACGAAAAGTATAAAAGGATAGGAAATCAAACTTAACTTGAAAACAGTGGGTGGTCAGTACTGGCCCCCTTGAAGAAGTCTGTTGAGACGAAACGCATTGGAACTGTACTGACCACCCACTGATTTCAAGTTAAGTTTGATTTCCTATCCTTTTATACTTTTCGTATAGTCTTTTATATGTAAATTTTTCGTGTATTTTAAATAATTTTTTGAAACTGTTTTTACTCTCATATATTAAAATTGACTTTTATAATATCTTTTGGATTTCAATTTGAAAACATATTAAACCACTGTTTTTAGCCACACTTGTCGCTGGCACCTCTATCCCCCCATTTCTTAAACATTTTAACAATACTATACCAGTGTTGTATTTTTAGGGTTTGGCTGACACCTTTTGATAAGGTTAGGTGGGCTTTTAGCTTTCTTATCGTAATTTTTTTTAAATTTAAATCCTATTATTCGTTTATATAGTCTTGCTGAGATTTTCACCTCACAAGTGGCACTATACTATTTTTTTACACACACACACACACACACACACACACACACACACACACACACACACACACACACACACACATTGCTCAAAAAAATAAAGGGAACGCTAAAATAACACATCCTAGATCTGAATGAATTAAATATTCTTATTAAATACTTTGTTCTTTACACAGTTGAATGTGCTGATAATAAAATCACACAAAAATTATCAATGGAAATCACATTTATTAACCCATGGAGGTCTGGATTTGGAGTCACACTCAAAATTAAAGTGGAAAAACACACTACAGGCTGATCCAACTTTGATGTAATGTCCTTAAAACAAGTCAAAATGAGGCTCAGTAGTGTGTGTGGCCTCCACGTGCCTGTATGACCTCCCTACAATGCCTGGGCATGCTCCTGATGAGGTGGCGGATGGTCTCCTGAGGGGTCTCCTACCAGACCTGGACTAAAGCATCCGCCAACTCCTGGACAGTCTGTGGTGCAACGTGGTGTTGGTGGATGGAGCGAGACATGATGTCCCAGATGTGCTCAATTGGATTCAGGTCTGGTGGATGGGCGGGCCAGTCCATAGCATCAATGCCTTCATCTTGCAGGAACTGCTGACACACTCCAGCCACATGAGGTCTAGCATTGTCTTGCATTAGGAGGAACCCAGGGCCAACCGCACCAGCATTTGGTCTCACAAGGGGTCTGAGGATCTCAACTCGGTACCTAATGGCAGTCAGGCTACCTCTGGCGAGCACATGGAGGGCTGTGCGGCCCCCCAAAGAAATGCCACCCCACACCATTACTGACCCACTGCCAAACCGGTCATGCTGGAGGATGTTGCAGGCAGCAGAACGTTCTCCTTGGCGTCTTCAGACTCTGTCACGTCTGTCACATGTGCTCAGTAAGAACCTGCTTTCATCTGTGAAGAGCACAGGGTGCCAGTGGTGAATTTGCCAATCTTGGTGTTCTCTGGCAAATGCCAAACGTCCTGCACGGTGTTGGGCTGTAAGCACAACCCCCACCTGTGGATGTAGGGCCCTCATACCACCCTCATGGAGTCTGTTTCTGATCATTTGAGTAGATACATGTAGATTTGTGGCTTGCTGGAGGTCATTTTGCAGGGCTCTGGCAGTGCTCCTCCTGTTCCTCTTTGCACAAAGGCGGAGGTAGCGGTCCTGCTGCTGGGTTTTTGCCCTCCTACGGCCTCCTCCACATCTTCTGATGTACTGGCCTGTCTCCTGGTAGCGCCTCCATGCTCTGGACACTACACTGAAAGACACAGCAAACCTTCTTGTCACAGCTCGCATTGATGTGCCATCCTGGATGAGCTGCACTACCTGAGCCACTTGTGTGGGTTGTAGACTCCGTCTCATGCTACCACTAGAGTGAAAGCACCGCCAGCTTTCAAACGTGACCAAAACATCAGCCAGAAAGCATAGGAGCTGAGAAGTGGTCTGTGGTCACCACCTGCAGAACAACTCCTTTATTGGGGGTGTCTTGCTAATTGCCTATAGTTTCCACCTGTTGTCTATTCCATTTGCACAACAGCATGTGAAATTGATTGTTAATCAGTGTTGCTTCCTAAGTGGACAGTTTGATTTCACAGAAGTGTGATTGACTTGGAGTTACATTGTGTTGTTTAAGTGTTCCCTTTATTTTTTTGAGCAGTGTGTATAATATATATATATATATATATATATATATATAAATACCCCCACATGTACACACACACAGATTACTGTATGGGATTTTAGGGAGCTTAAACATTATGATAAGAACCATGCTCCCTGCACCTTTGTGCGTCTCACTACAACATAGGCTGCCAAGATATCAAGATGTACCAGAAGTACCATGCTCCATGCACCTTGCTGGAAGTGGGGAGCGCTTATGGAAGCGGCGCTGTTATTCCCTATAGAACACGCTCCCTGCACCTGCTGTATAGCCCACGCTCCCTGCACCAGCTATGTGCTGAGAGCGGCGTGTGGGAGCGCTTATGTGCTGGAAGCGGCGCTATAGAACACGCTCCTCTCTCGGGAGCTGGGGAGCGGCGGTGTGCCTCAGCGGCCGGGCACCTGCGTCAGTGGACGGCATGAGCGGCCAGGCGGCGGGTGTAACAGTGTCCGACCTGTAACAGCGACCGGCATATCTATATGAGCAGCTGGGCGGCGAGCAGCGTGGGTGCTCTGAAAAAGCAGCGCAGTCTCCTACACACGGCTGGCAGCAGCAAGAGCTGACCTCCCCTGCACTGACCTTGCGGCAGCTGTTGGAAGCTACCGTATGCGGCTTCCGCCACTCAGTTCTCCTGGCGGCAGCGGCACTGTAAGCGCCCTTAGATAGAAAACAACTCCTGTTTGAAATCTCCTCCATCCAGCGCCTCTGGAGTCTTCATGTGGAGGAGATGGCCGCTCAATCCCGGACCTCACTTCTCTAAGTGGGAAAGGATCATATGCTGCCTGGCTGACACGGCCGTGCTTCTCCTACAAGCGCCCACGTATCAGCAGCGGCTGGAGGGAGTACAATCCCGGACCCACACTTCTTAGTAAGTGGGGAAGGAATTGTCTGTAAAATAAATAAAAAAATGAACGTGTAAAAAAGTTAAATCAAAATGGAGCCTTAAGCTCATGATGTGCTTACCTGAGGCACATAAAAAACACTGAGGATCTAGGGAGTATGGAAGAGGGAAGAGGAGGGTTACACATTTAAATATTTAAATGTGCCTTCCCTGCTAATGCACCGTCCATATCCCTAAGAGTACTCCAGTGACCACTAGTGGATGAAAAAGAAATATACAACCACAGCGCTTTTATCCAATATGAAGTCCGCAGACCTCAACACAGTATGTGCTCCCCTCTCCTTCTATAACACCCTGGTACTTGTAACAGCGATGTGCGAGGAGAAGCAGCGTTCAGGATCAGCACTCCCGCGTCTCTGCAGGAGAAAATGGCGCCCAATGAGTGTTACTGGCAAGTCTGAGGAGAAGCCCCGCCCCCTGTAATGGCGCGATTCTACCTCAGTAATACAATATTTATACGGGCAGGGGTATGTACATCAGTGGCACACATGTATGTACTGTTATGCCAGTGAGAGTAAGGATTTTACCATGTTCCCCAGAGCGCGCCACCCTGCGCGCTCTGCACCCTGTGCTGAGACATGTTTGTGCGCAGCGTCCCATGCTGCGCTGGTACCTTTATGCCGCCATGATGACCGGAGGACCCCTCTCTGCAGGTCTCCGGTAAATACTCACCAGCCTTCTGACTTCTGGCTCTGTAAGGGGGTGGCGGCAGTGCTGTGGGAGTGAGCAGCAGCCAGGCTTGGGCTGTGTTCAGTACCCTTCAGGAGCTAATGGTGTCCTGTCAGCGGAAGCAGAACCATTGAACTAAATGAGAAGTTGGTTCCTACTTCCTCCCCTAAGTCCCACGAAGCAGGGAAGCTGTTGCCAGCAGCTTCCCTGTACAATAATAAACCTAACAAAGTATTTTTCCAGCAAAGCTCTGTAGAGCTCCACTGGTGTGCATCCAGTCTACCGGGCACATTTTCTAAACTGAGGTCTGGACGAGGGGCATAGAGGGAGGAGCCATTTCACACTGCTAAAAATTCTTAAAGTGCCGAAGGCTCCTGCGGAACCATCTATACCCCATGATACTGAAATGGACCCCAGCATCCTCTAGGACGTAAGAGAAATTGCGATTGCTTCACAATTTCTGTTTCATCTTCACAGCTTAGCTTGTCCCCCGTTTGTCCGCATCCCGTTCGCTCCACACCGCACTTGCAATGCTCTATTTTCTCCCTGGAAACGGAGCATTGCCCCCCACACCATGACCATCTCTGCCTGATTAACACGGAGCAATCGCATTTTCTGCGCCCCCCCCGCAGAGAATGCAGACACATGCGCAGGACGGGCGCAGTGGATGCGCCCGCAACTTTTTCTCAATACTTCCATTTGGATCGCACACTGCAACCCAACCTGAATTAGGCCCAGAGTCACCATCTTACAGGCAGCCGGTGAAGGGAGCAGAGAATGGGTGTTATGTGGCAGGAACGGGCTAGTTAGGTAACAGCCTGGCTGCTGCATTCTGTACAATCTACAATCGGTGCAATTCTTCTGCTGGGTGACCCAGGTAGAGGACATTGCAGCAGTCTATGCGTGATGATACAAGTGCATGTATGACTGTAGGTAGATATTCTGAGGGAAAGAAGTGCAGGAGTCTGGCTATGTTTCTCAGATGAGGATCTGATTGTGGCTAATACCTGATGTCAAGTGTCACTCCACCATCCAGGACACCAAGATTCGGTACATGATCAGCATTTTGTAACTCTGAACCCACAAGCGGAAGTCTGGTTGGTTTGCAAAGCTGAGCTGTAGCCCTGCGCTTTGTTGGTGAGCTTCTATCATAAGGACTTGTTTCGCCAGGACTGAATCACAGCCAACTGGCATCACCCACACCTGAAGCTCAGCTAGACAACCATTTAGGATTGGGACTGGTTTCTCAGTATCTGGAGCAAAAGACAGGTCATCTGCATAGCAGTGGTAGATGAGGGCATGACATCTGATTATTTCACCCAGTGGTAACATGTATATTGCACAAAGCATAGGAGATAGGATAAGAACCTCGAAGAACATTACATGGCAAGTAGTATACTCCAGAAGACTAAAACGGTTCCTCATACAAAGAAAAAGGTTGCAGGTGCACAATTCAAACATTACCAATTTATTAATAATAATCATTACAATAAAATTTTGCATTTTTAGCGAGGTTCTTCGCATAGTTATAGGATTGGGACTGGTTTCTCAGTATCTGAAGCAAAAGACAGGTCATCTGTATAGCAGTGGTAGATGAGGGCATGACATCTGATTATTTCACTCAGTGGTAACATGTATATTGCAAAAAGCATATGAGATAGGATAAGAACCCTGAAGAACAACGCATGGCCATGATAAGTATACTCCAGAAGATTAAAATGGTTCCTCACCGGAATGATGTCTATTGTGTCCAACAAGAGCTGATTTATTTCTCAGAACATGGAAATGGCCTCTCACCTGTGTGACTTCGCTGATGTATAACAAGATGTGATTTCCGGATAAAACATTTCCCGCACTCAGAGCAAGAAAACGGCTTCTCACCTGTGTGACTTTTGTTATGTCTAACAAGATCTGATTTGCGTGCAAAACATTTTCCACACTCAGAACATGGAAATGGCTTCTCACCTGTGTGACTTCGCTGATGTATAACAAGTTGTGTTTTCGAGGTAAAACATTTCCCGCACTCAGAGCAAGGAAATGGATTCTCACCTCTGTGACTTTGCTGATGTGCAACAAGTTGTGATTTCCGTTCAAAACATTTCCCACACTCTGAACATGGAAATGGCTTCTCACCTGTGTGACTTCGCTGATGTGTAACAAGTTGTGATTTCTGTGCAAAATATTTCCCACACTCAGAGCAAGAAAATGGCTTCACACCTGTGTGACATCTCTGGTGTATAACAAGAACTGATTTGCATGCAAAACATTTCCCACACTCAGAACATGGAAATGGATTCTCACCTGTGTGACTTCGCTGATGTGTAACAAGTTGTGATTTCTGGATAAAACATTTCCCGCACTCAGAGCAAGAAAATGGCTTCTCACCTGTGTGACTTCTCTGATGTGTAATAAGATATGATTTCTGGATAAAACATTTCCCGCACTCAGAGCAAGAAAATGGCTTCTCACCTGTGTGACTTCTCTGATGTGTAATAAAATATGATTTCTGTGTAAAACATTTCCCACACTCAGAGCAAGAAAATGGCCTCTCACCTGTGTGACTTCTCTGATGTGTAACAAGATTTGCTTTCAATGTAAAACATTTCCCACACTCAGAACATGGAAATGGCCTCTCACCTGCCTTAGCTGCCTGATGGGTGATAAGCTTTGTGTTCTGTGTAAAACATTTGGCATCTACAGAACAGGGAAACACTGTATCTACTGTCAGAGCTGTAACAGATGCACCAATATCAGAGTGATCAGGAGAATATTTCCCAGGATCAGAGGGCTCAGCTGATAGAGCTGGATGTATAATTGGGGTAATGGGGTTAGCTCCTGGAGAATCCTGTCTACTGTCATTATCTTTTATGTCACAATCGGGGATAACATTAGATGTCCTTCTGTGATATTCCTGCTTGTGTGTCCATCTGCTGGAAATAAAATACATTATGGAAATGTGACATTTTCTGTAACAATATTAATCTTGTAAACAAGCGGAGAAGACGACTCTCTGGGACACTTAATTGTAAATGTGTGTATATAATAAAACATAACTTTTAATGAAGGCTTTATAATATTGTGTCTCAGACTATCATTGTGTCCACCCTCCTGAGAACACTCACAATAACAAATGTAATATTATAATAAGACTTAGATATATCTCTCTCTTGTACTGGTAACTAACCATGAAGTATAAATGGAGATGTAGTCACTCGCCAAGTCCTATGTCAGCACCAATGTAAAACAATGGATGGGGAACATATCGTATGAGTTGGAGATTCTAGCTGAACAATAACATCAGTCGTATGAGCTGATGGATCAGAGAAATGTCTCCTAACGTTACTCCTGGAAGCATTGGTAAGGTAGAATTCCCTTATGTGTGTGCTTATACGCTGGTAAGCCTGTACATGTGTTACTCACCCTTATATAAGGTATATTGCTACAGCAGAGTAGGTGTGGAACAAGGTACTTTACATGCAATACACCATATGATATCCTGTAATCATCATCATCTGCTAGGTTATAATCCACTGTTACACCCTCATCATCAGTGTCTTACATCTATACCCTCAATAGTAATAAGGAAGATGTGTGTACGGTATGATACAGAGAATTACATATCAGAATCTATACAGCTGCCGCCATACTTCTGCTTCTCATACGTGTGCTACTGACAGCAATGAACATCTGAGTGAGAGTGCAGGGAAGACAGCAGAGTCTGATGAGAAAGAGATTGGATCTGCCTTTGCAGAGATGTACCACACCTGTCACCCCTGTTAGTATATAAAATAATAAATAAGAGCGGCGTGGCCTGAGTCCATCCAGACGTACTTTCTGGAGCTCTCCTCACTAAGTGGCTTCTTATCTACCTAATAGCTCTCAGCCGCTGCTGGAACCAAGACCCAATTTATTAAGTCCCCCACTCCTCCTGCCCTAAAGCCGCTCGCTCTGCTCACTCCGAGCACTGTTCACTGTCGCAGCCTAGTGACGCCGCTGAAGCCACTGGCTGAATTTTGGGGATAAGTGCGCCCAGTCTTTCCTGCACGCTCCAAACACCTGACTTGGAGGCAATTTTTCCTTAGGTGGGGGCAAATGCTCTCCCACTCACATGGGTGCGCAGCTCCCACTATTGCTGGAGACAGAACAGGCTGCCCACAGTCACCGAGCCCGGCAATGATATTGGAAAGTGAGGTGGCTGCCATTTTGAATCCTGGTACTCGGCCATCACATGCTTTGCCTTCAATAAGGTGTAAAATTGATATAAGCCGCTAAATAAGTGTCCTGGCTGCTGGATTGGGGTCACTGCACTAAATTGAAGCATTTGCCTGGAGGTGAAACTACCTTCTATTTATATGGTACCACTATAATCTACTTCCTCTCAGTCTACATGCAGAGCCTAGTATCAAGTATCGTCTGAGTACAGCTCATTACACTCTGATTACAACCTCACAGTATATTATTTTGTGGATTTATCCACTGAATATATTTTGCCATTTGTGTCTCGCTGTGCTGAGTACTTCACGTCTGTGATCACGCTGACCTCTAGTGGAATTTCTCACTCATTACTGTGTTATTTGAGTTGCATTACATCAGGTTTACTTGAAATTTTGTCTCAAACCCCCCCCCCCCCGTCTCCCCAAGAATGTCATTGTGAACAGAGTCATCTTGATGTAACCTCCTGACAGCGTACTACTGCTCCTTTTATTTATAGATCGTTAGTATTTTCCTATCTCTGAGAGGTCTGTCTCTTTGTAGCCGGCTTTCCATACCTCCAAGAAAGGTTAAAAGATACCAAATCGGCCCCACCTGTCCATCTCTTTGGGGGTGTAGTATGGCTGACCGGCATTCTCCTGGCGACGCCGGGATCCCGGCAGCATACCGACGCCGGGATCCCGGCGGGGAGGGGCGAGTGTAGCAAGCCCCTTGCGGGCTCGCTGCGCTCGCCAAGCTGCGGTCGCCACAGGTTCTATTTCCACTCTCTGGTTGTCGTGTACACCCACGAGTGGAAATAGTCCCTGTTGGTAGATATGCCGACCATCGGGAAAGTGAGCCGTCGGGCTCGTGGAGGAGGTTATGTGACTGTCGGTCAGCTGACCGGCGGTCACATGAATACCACCCCTCTTTGGTATCTCAAATTCAGGTGGTCCATCTGAGACCGCTACAACATCATCTGCTTCTTCTTGTCAGGCGCACAGCCCAGCTGTAATGGCTGAAGACATCTTAAGACATCCTAGATGATCCTATTACTCTACGCTCTATACATTCTATGTTATCTACACTTAAGGACTGAAATAACCTCACAACTTAACTCTAATATTCAAGCTTTGAGGTCCAGTATCAGTGAGATTGGCACTCGTACAGACTAAGATGAAAGAGATTGTTGCGTCTCACAAAGATCTGATTTCAGCTCATGACACCCTTCAGGAAGACCCGGTCTCTATTCGTGATAAAGTCATTGATTTAGAAGACAGGTCTCAGAGAAATAATATCAGAATAATGGGCATTCCGAATTCTGTTACAAATGCTGAGCTTTATGATTATGCCATGGTCCTCTTTTCAGAACCTTCCACCAAAGGCTTCTGCCATGGACCTTCTTATTGATAGGATCCATAGACTCCCAAAGTCCAAACAGGCCCCTATCCAAGCACCGAGGGACACTCTGCTCAGGGTCAACTTTTTTCATATTAAAGAATGCATTCTACAAGTCGTTTTGTCTTCTTCATCCACAGCTGAGTGCCTGGATAATCTGCAGCTATTTCTGGATATTTCTCATGTGACGCTGGCCAAAAGGCGTCTATTCCACCCAAGGAAATGTGCAATACAAATGAGGCTTTCCTACTAAGATTATTGTGATGCGAAATGGCGCCTTCACAGTGATACCTTCACCCGAGGATGGCCCTGCTATTCTGAAAAAGTGGGATATTCCTGTAGACAGTCTTTCATGACACTTTACCTAAACCAATCCCGGAGGAGTTGTCTTCCGTCTCGAAGTAATATGCTAAAGGAGTAAGACTGTTACAGACACTCAGAGTTTGTTTCCTACTGTAACATGTGCCAACTGGGACTAAGTTACTGGGCATGGATCTATTTTTGGGCCAGATTTATTTGTTCTTATTATGGGTATAAAGCATACAGTATATTTTTTGCTTTATTTCCTTTGCTATTTAATTGCTATATAGTATATGGCCTGACATTCTTCCCACTGTTACGTTTCATAATACCTTTCTAGAATGTTTGGGTGTTCAGGCAAAGCATGACTGACTCGTCTAAGATACTGTTGCCCTTAGAGTGTGGAGTTGGGACTGGTCAGACGTCTGGGCTGGTAAAACACACAGTGACATGATGTAAGGAGAAGAGCAGGAGTATAATAGGGGCTGATGTCTCCTGACTCCCCAACGGGGAAAATACATATTCCTTATTAGTTTGTACTAACAGAGGCTGTAGTATAAGAGATTGCTGTAGTGACTGAGCAAGGAGAATATGTCACTATGTGACTCTGTTCTGTAATAAGTGTTTATTACTCACCTGTGCTGATATCTGTAGGGATCTCCTCCTCCTTACACTGCTGATCGCCCCTCACATACGTCTCTTCTTCTCCCTCTGTATCTTCTGCCTTCATATCAGTCACATACGTCTCTTCTTCTCCCTCTATATCTTCTGCCTTTATATCAGTCACATACGTCTCTTCTTCTCCCTCTGTATCTTCTGCCTTTATACCAGTCACATACGTCTCTTCTTCTCCCTCTATATCTTCTGCCTTTATATCAGTCACATACGTCTCTTCTTCTCCCTCTTTATTTTCTGCCTGTATATCAGTCACATACATCTCTTCTCCTCCCTCTATATCTTCTGCCTTTATATCACTCACATACGTCTCTTCTCCCTCTATATCTTCTGCCTTTATATCACTCACATACGTCTCTTCTCCCTCTATATCTTCTGCCTTTATATCAGTCACATACATCTCTTCTTCTCCCTCTGTATCTTCTGCCTTTATATCAGTCACATACGTCTCTTCTTCTCCTTCTATATCTTCTGTTTTAATATTAGACAGACGTTCTACCTAAAAAAAAAAAAAAAAACACTATAATGATATTTCAATACAGTCAGATTAAACTGAGGTGAAACAGTATAATATCAGTGTATAATACACACAGCTTCTCTACAGATCATATAGTGACAGTCACTTTGGTATATTGGGGAGACCCTAAATCCCACCTACCTGATCCTCCTGTGGGGTCCTGTGATTCTCCTCTGTACAGTTCTGGGAATACAGAGGACAGGGACATCTTTCTGGGGTATCTCTGTTACTGGGCCCATCTGTAGGAGACACACAGTGACTGAGTACAGTGTATATATGTGATTATCAGGTGATGTGGGCATATAGGGGCCCCCATACCTGCTCTCCCCTGTACAATACATGACAGTCTCCTCTTACCCAGTGATGTGAGGGGCCGGTGATTCTCCATCATGACGTTCTTGTACAGACCCCTGTGTTCCTCTATATACTCCCCCTCCTGCATGGAGACATAGACAGTGACATCCTGACACCTTATAGACACCCAACACACACAGTGATACAGTCATCACCCAGACACATCCCCCATTGTTACTGTATAATGCCCCATTCCCAGCAGTCACCTCTCCAGTCATCACCCAGACACGTCCCCTGGTGTTACTGTATAATGCCCCATTCCCAGCAGTCACCTCTCCAGTCATCACCCAGACACATCCCCTGGTGTTACTGTATAATGAACCATTCCCAGCAGTCACCTCTCCAGTCATCACCCAGACACATCCCCTGGTGTTACTGTATAATGCCCCATTCCCAGCAGTCACCTCTCCAGTCATCACCCAGACACATCCCCCGGTGTTACTGTATAATGTCCCA